>NW_026114476.1:198345-230060 GCF_018139145.2 Gymnogyps californianus | reverse complement strand
TCATGGCTCACGGGGAATCTCCTCCCCTCTTTTATCACACACACTTGTTCCACAGAGATGCCACTTCTACTGAGGTCATGTTTACATATGTTCCCCACCAACAAGAACAGAACACCATGATATCCTCACAGCTCCTGCCTTTCACACTCCCTGCAGCATGAGCAAGAGGCACGAACACACGACACATTGCTAAACGAAGCTCTGCTGATAATTACAAGGAAACCTACATACGTAGAGACCAGGTAAAGAACAACAAAAACATAAATCAGACAAGCAAGGCAAGGAAGCATTAGAGAGAAAGTGGTGTCAGAGCAACTCACCGAGAGGACGTCTCAGTCTTCACTGCAGGCGTGGAAAGTCATCCCTGAGAGCACCCAGAAGTCATTCAGATCTCAAGCTGCAAGTGCAGCCCTAAAGTCTTACTCTGGACTACGCAGCAGGTTTCATTCTAAGAAATAGTCATGGCTCTCAGCAATTTTTCTACTCTGTGGCCTGCTCATCTCCCACAAATATGAAGCCGTAAGTGTAAGCCCCTTCTCATGGGCTCTTTCTCAAGCTAAGTCTTCTGAGAAACTACAACAGATGCTCTTTTAGCTTCTGCTTCATTTTCCTCACACCTAAATTTCTGTCTTAGGTGCCTGAAGTAAGTATTTGCTGCAAAAAACACACACAGTTTCAAATGCAAAAGCAGCACCCAGAAATGGGCAAAATGAACCACGACCTTCCAGGAAATAAAGGCCTGAAAGAAAGGGTCATGACAACTATGAAGCAATTCTCCATCGCAATGTTCCAGGAGATACAGATGGATGAAAGAGGTTTCACACAGGAATTCTAAGCTGTTCTACACATGCATCATTGTTCTCTGCCCACAGTTATTGCACAAACACTTCAGGATTGGAGGACTACCATTGCCTTTCAGGACAGGGAAACCAGGATCACAGCCAAAACGGCACAGGCCTTGGCACCAGGCATGAAATCAAACCACTGCTCAGCCAAAAACACCTAGACTCGCCCAGTTTCCTGCCTCAAAGCCAGCCTCTCACCCTCCTTGCACAACATTCACAGTCATTACTTGCACCATGGTCAATATCCAATGTTTTGGCCATATGTCAGCCACAGGCAAAAGAGCATGTCATTCCGTGCCATCTTAGGGAAACACAAGTCTATCAAAGTCTTTCTCTTGGCACCTGAACACCTTCAAGGTACGGATGGAAACTGCTCCCCCAGCCCAACAATTCTCACAGAGCTTTCAACGTTTCAAGGGTTACCAGCCACAATGAGGCCCAGCTTTACACCTGGACAACCAACAAGGCAAGAATGGGAAACCTACACAAGTGAAGGCGTCATAGCTTAACATTTCAGATCATGTCAGCTGTAGGAGGTACACAAGAAGGCTGTCTACTTGGCAAATACTCCACAGGAGGCTCACACAGCAGCTCACACCAAAGACCAGAGCCACAGTTCCTCAAAGGAATTTCTTTGGACGACACAATAGGGAAAATGCATGGAACCACCACTCCGGGCCTCTTACAACAACTCAGGAACAAACGAAACTTTTACACTGTCTTGACATCTTTAGTCATTTCAAATTGTACCACAGCAAACTTTTTCAGGTGCCCTGTCTCGGGCAGACAGAGTTTTTCACCCTGCCCAAACATCATGCAACAGGAAAGCTACCTTTGCAGACAGACACCCATTGAAAGAAAAGTTGCACACGCAACTTCTCCTTACTGAGAACAAAGATCACAACACGGACGTGTGCAAACAGATTTCTCTGCTCATCACTCTACTTCGAAGAAATGCAAAATGTTCTCAAGTGCATAAGCAATATGCAGCTCCATAAAGACCCAGTCGCCAAAGCATCAGCTCAAAGACACCATCATCCTACTGCAGCACATTGGGCAACTTGGAAGATACATGACTCTCCAATCTTAACGTAAAGTGTACTCTGTGCTCAGTAACTGCCATTCCCAGGAAACATCATGCAACAGCAAAGCAAACTGATGAACCCACAACTTGGCCAGTTGGAGTCCAAGCAAGGCGATATCCAGAAATAACAACACCTTCAGACTCATTTTATGTAGGCCAGCAATGAAGCTTGGAACGACAAAACACACGCCTTGTCTCCACCAGTACCTCCTCACGCACAGCACCCCTAGACTCTCCTCAAACCCTTCACAGATTGCATGCCTGTCGTTGATCTTCATCATGTGCAGATGGACTCCACCCAAAGAAAAACTGGCACAGACAACTGCTCCTTACCATGGAGAACATGTGACTTCTCACCATGTCTATGTGACAAGCAAGAGCATTTCTTCCAGTTCGCATTTGAGGAAACACATCTATGGAAGTGTTTCTCTTTACAGCTGTAAACGTGAGAGGCATGTACGGGACAGTCAGACAAATGGAACAGATGCGATCTTCCACACACACTGTCAGAGACAAAGGCCCACCTTCAGATCATGACAACGAGCAAGGCAAGAACTTAACACGCAGAGAGGAAGGGAGCAAACATACTCTTCTAGATTAGGGCACTTTCCTCTTCCCAAAGCTCCCATTAGGCATTTCTCATAAGTACCTAATTAAGCTGTTAGTTAAGAACTGATGACAACCTGCAAACACACAGGAAGAACCTCCCAGGGCTCCCCACGCAGCTGGAATAACATGTCTTCTGGCTAAACTCGCTTGGGAAGACGAAACTCGCATTGCATGACACCAAGCTGGGCACTGAACAGGGAAAGGAGCAAACCACAGCTCTTGTGCCCTTCAACAGCCCCTCACGCACAGCTCCCACGACTCCCATCTCCAACCCTTCACACCTTGCATGGTGTTCTTTGACCCTCAGCATTTGCAAGCACCTCTCATCATACAGCCAGTTGCCCACACATTTCTGTTCAGCATGCATCAGGATCACGCACGACTGCACATAGCTGTCTTCACATCTCTGCACTAAGAGGGAGACAGATTGTCTGCCAAGTGCACCTCAGAGGAGAAACGTCAAGGGTCTGAAAGTAAAAGAGGCGCTGTCCTCCAGGAGAGACTGGCTCAGGGAACGGCGTGCAACACAGGAACGCCGTGATGAGAGCCAAAGGCCCGCTCTAAGGAAGCTCCAGCCGGCAGCAGGCTCCCTTCGCCGGCCTCCCACAGCCACTGTAACGCTGAGCCGCAACCCCACGCTCCCCTCCCCGCAGCAAGAGGCACCAGCACCCAGCGCGGTGCTGAACGCAGCTTTGCCTTCCTTGGAACGACAGCTCCGCGCGCGGGACAGAGAGAGAAGGCGGCGGGGAAAGGGCAGAGAAGCAGCAGAGGGAAGCGTCGCGGAGCAAGTGTGCTCAGAGGAACTCACCGGGGGAGCGGCGGGGTCCGCGCGGCGGGCGCCGGCAGGGTCCTCCCCGAGCAGCGGCGCGGGCTCGTCGGGCGGCGGCCGGGCCGGGAGGGTGTCGCAGCAGCTGCCGCCCGACAAGCGGAGCTGGCTCTTGCGCGAGTCGGCGGTGAGCGACACCTCGTGCGAGTAGGAGTGCAGGAAGGCGCGGACGCCGTCGATGCCCACGAAGTGCGAGGCCGGGACGCCGCGCAAGGCGCCGCTGCCCGCCGCCAGCAGCTGCGAGCGGCGCCAGCGCCGCAGGCGCAGCGCCAGCAGCAGCAGCAGGAAGGCGAGGAAGAGGCAGGACACGGCCGCCACGGCCACCACCAGCCACCGCGTCAGGCTGCCGGCCGCCTCGCCCGGCGCCGCCGCCGCGCTGCCCAGCTCCGACAGCAGCTCGGCCACGCTCTCGGCCAGCACCACCGTCAGCGTCGCCGTGGCCGACAGCGCCGGCCGCCCGTGGTCCTTCACCACCACCACCAGGCTCTGCCGCGCCGCGTCGCGGGCCAGCGGGAAGCGCGCCGTCCGCACCTCGCCGCTGTGCAGCCCCACGCGGAACAGCCCCGGCTCCGTCGCCTTGGCCAGCTCGTACGACAGCCACGCGTTCTGCCCGCGTCCGCGTCCACCGCCACCACCTTGGCCACCAGCGCCCCGGGCTCCGCCGAGCGCGGCGCCAGCTCCACGCCCGCCCACCCCGCGCCCGCGCCCGCCGCCGCCGCCGCCGGCGGGTACAGCACCTGCGGCGCGTTGTCGTTCTCGTCCACGATCACGAGCCGCACCGACACGTTGCTGCTCAGCGCCGGCGCGCCGCCGTCCTCCGCCCGCACCCACAGCCCCACCTCGCGCACCTCCTCGTAGTCGAAGGAGCGCAGCGCGTACAGCGCGCCCGTCTCCGCCTGCACCGACACGTACGACGACAGCGGCGCGCCCCGCACCCGCCCCTCCGACAGCCGGTACCGCACGCGCGCGTTCTGCCCCCAGTCCGCGTCCGACGCCCGCACCGTCAGCACCAGCGCGCCCGCCGCGTTGTTCTCGGGCAGCCGGGCGCTGTAGCGCGCCTCCGCGAACACCGGCGCGTTGTCGTTCACGTCCAGCACCCGCAGCGCCAGCACCGCGCTGCTCCACAGCGCCGGCGACCCGCCGTCCGCCGCCCGCACCGTCACGTTGTACTCCGCCACCGCCTCCCGGTCCAGCTCGCTCGCCGTCACCACGCTAGTAGTCCTCCGCGCTCCAGCCGGAACGGGACGCGCTCGCGAGCACCGCACCTCGCCGTTCGCCCCCGAGTCCCGGTCCTGCACGTGCAGCAGGGCCACCACCGTCCCCGGCGGCGCGTCCTCAGAGATCGCAGCCAGCGCCGACCGCACCGAAATCTGGGCGCGTTGTCGTTCACGTCTGTCACGCTGATCGCGACTTTCGCCGTGTCGGAAGGCCCCCGCCGTCCCGTGCCTGCACCTCCAGTTCGTACGAGTCGCCTTCCTCGAAGTCCAGGCTCCGCACCAGCGTGATCGCTCCCGTCTCAGACTCCAGCTGGAAAATCCGCGAGGCTTTCTCTGTGATTTTCTTGAACAAGTATTTCACGTGCCCGTTCAGCCCCTCGTCGGCGTCGGCGGCCGTGACGCTGACGAGGACGGAGCCCACGGGCACGTCCTCCGGCACACGCACCGTGTACTCCGCCTGGCTGAACACGGGCGCGTTGTCGTTCGCGTCCAGCACCGCCACGCGGATCCGCGCCGTGCCCGTCCGCGCCGGCTCTCCGCCGTCGCTCGCCCTCAGCACCAGCTCGTGAAACGCCGCCTCCTCCCGGTCCAGCGCCTTCGCCAGCACCAGCTCGGGACGCTGAGCCCCGCCGGGGCCCGCCTGCACGGCCAGCGAGAAGTGCTCGTCGCCGCTCAGCTCGTACCTCTGCAGGGAATTCGGTCCCACGTCCGGGTCGTGAGCCTCGGCCAGGGGAAACCGCGACCCAGCGCTGTCGTCTCGCTCATTCTCTCCTCCACTCAACTTCCTTGAAGCTGGGCGCGTTGTCGTTAATGTCCGTGATTTCCACTTCGATGTAAACCTGCATTTCCCCTCCACTATCACCTCACAGCGCAGCACGCATTGCTGCACACTCTCGCAGAGCTGCTCTCTGTCTAGCCTCTCCGCCGTCACTAAATGTCCCGTCTTCCCGTGCAGAGCGAAGTACTGCGTCCTGCCTTCGGAGACAACGGACGCCGCTGTCGCGGAGCGCCGGCAGGTCCAGCCGCAGGTCCTTGGCCACGTCGCCCACGAACGAGCCCTTCGGCATCTCCTCGGCAACCGAGTAGCGCAGCTGCCCCCACGCCGCCTCCCACGCCGACACCAGCACGCACCACAGCACGGCTCGCTCCCGCCGGCCCCACCGCCTCCCCGCCGCGCACATCGCCGCCGCGGCTCCGCCGGCACCGCACCACCGCCGGACGCTCCCCGCCGACGAACGCCGACCCGCTCCCCTCGGCTCCGGCTCCGGCTCCGGCTCCGGCTCCGGCTCCGGCTCCGGCCCGCTCCGCTCCGGCTCCGGCTCCGGCTCCGGCTCGCCGCTCCCGGCCGCTGCCGCCGGCCCCTCCGCCTCGCTGCAGCACGGCTCCGCACCGCGGGGACGCTCGCAGACCGCCCGGACGCCGAGCCACCCACCCACCCAGCCAGCCAGCCAGCCAGCCAGCCGGGCCGCAGCGGGCGGGGCTGCCTGCAGCGCTCCGGCCTTCCTCTCGCTCCTCCTCGGTCAACAGCGGCGCCCGCAGCCTCCTCCCGGCACTGCAGGCACCGAGCGCTGCCGAGCGCTGCCCGCCCTGCCTTTGCCACGGGCAGCTCGCGGGGACGGGGCCGCCGCCGCGGACACATCGGTTCCCGTCCAGCCCTGATCTCCGGCGCTGGCTTGTCTCCAGCCGAGCTCCTCTTTCAGCCTCCAGCCATCCCGACCACAAAGAAATCACACGCCTCCCGTGGGCGGCGTACTTCTACCGCACGGCAAAAAATGTTCTTGTAATGGTGAAATAAAGTTTTCGTAATATGACGTGTGGAATATTACGTGTCTTATTGCATTAGTCCAAAAGCACAATCTCCACCAGAGTTGCACAGCTTTTGCAGTAGTCGTGCTTGAATGACTTTTCCTCACCCTTTCTGCAGATCAAAACGGCCTCATACTGGAACGCCAGCAGCCACATTATTTCTCCAACCCCAACCTACAGTACAAGGCAGCAACAGAGATCCCCCTGCTCTGAAGCAGCCTCCATTTCTCCCCCTTCTCCAACACCACTTCGGAAGTTTGGGTGACAGCCTTACACTACAGGCCGTGGCTTCCACTTAGGACTCAGCGCCCATTCTAGAGTAAGTCAGCAGCAGGCAGTGATGCGCATGCACTCTCTGGTGCTGGGTCCATGACAAAAAAGAAACTCACGCATAAAGCAAACCCTTAGACTGAAACGCTACCAACAGGACAAAGTAGAACTCTTTGTCCTAAAGAAGAGAGGCTCTGAAACACAAAAGGTGATTTTGGGCGCGGAGGGAGATCCCATTCTACGCCTTAACCTCTGTATAAAAGAGATCTAGAACGGCAGAAAATACCACCCACGATGGAACAATACACGAGAAATGCTGCACAAAGCACACAGAGAGATAATGCCTGGACAAAATAATCCCCCTAGCTCTGCCATTTTTGCAGCAGCTTCCTCAAAAGTGTGAGGCACATGGCAGAGGTGGAGGAACAATCTCTGACTTCTCCATTCCTGCAGCCTCATGCACGTTCCTTTGGGAGTCCAACACTAAACAGCATTAACCAACGGGTTTTTGCTCAGGTGTCAAAGTCCACCGCTTCAGGAAAGCGATCGGGAAGGAAACTCAACACCAAGCGTCAACCACATTTTACCGACCGTGTCATGTGGAATTAGCAATCTCATTGTACGCAGTAAAGGATCTCATTCTGCACAGGAAGGATCTGCCTTCACCGTTACTAACACACACCACTGTAGACAGCACAGGTTTTGTAGACCATTTTTTTGCCTTCTCGACGTCCAGCATCAGCAGAGCTCATTACATCTCAAGGGTCACACCAACCTGTACCATTTTATCCAGCACAGCTTGAATGGCAGAACCTCTCCACTGACTCGACTCGTGTGACAGCTGATGACAAGGAGGTGCCATCAGCTTTTGGCATCTGCCAAAACATGGCGGTACAGGATTATTTCATTCCTTCATGGAAACAGAGATCGGCACTAACTGCCAAAGCAAACGAAGACCAACAGCCCACTACCTCTACTGTAAATCAGGCACTATTCCAAAAAGCGGCTGAGGGACTGAATTCCTCGGTTTCCTATTCCCCTGTCAATGCGATCAACCAGGGCCAAGCACCTCTCTTTGGGAAAAAGGGATCGGAAAAGAGGACAGGTCTGAACTACAAAAGGCAGTTTGTCTGGGTTTTTTGAGGTTCCATTCTACACCTTCCCCTGTGTTGAAAGACAGATAGGGACGGTAAAAAAGAGGGAACTAACGCTAGCAGAAAGAACTTGGAAAATCATGCCTGGATAAAATGTATCCATCCATTAATGCTGCCATTTCTGCAGCAGCCTTCTCCAAAACATGGCAGGGCACTCCATGGAAGAGGGGAACATTCACTAGGGAGGAACAATCTGTAACTTCTCCATGCGTGGAGCCACACGCACCTTTCCTTTGGGAAACACCATTAACCAAAGGGTTTGCATCCAGCTATCAACCACGTCCAAGTACATCGGCTTGGGAAAAAAGTGATCGGGAAGGAAAAAGCTCCAACACCGAGCGTCCGCCATATTTTCCCGACTCTGTCGTGCAGAATCATTAATTTACCGTGTTCACGTTACGAACTCAAACGAGAGTCGTAGTCAAAACCTCTCAGCTGAACCCGAACCTCTGACCACCAAAGAACCAAGAAGTGCCCGCTAGCTGCCTGCTCTGAGTGGAAGGGGTTACCCCGTTCCTTTCTTCATTCCTTCCTTCATGGAGACACGGATCAGCACTTCCCATCCACACCCACCCGGAAACCCAGGAGAAAGAGGACGGAGGTTCAGAAAGGTACAGGGTCTCATTCGGCACAGGAAGGGTACGCCTTCACCGTTACTAACACACACCACTGTAGACAGCACAGGTTTTGTAGACCCTTTTTTGCCTTCTCGACGTCCAGCATCAGCAGAGCTCATTACCTCTCAGAGGGTCACCACACCTGTACCATTTTATCCAGCACAGCTTGAATGGCAGGAACCTCTCCACTGACCCTACTCGTGTGACAGCTGACGACGCAGGAAGTGCCGCTTCGCACTGCCTGCTGCCACCAAAGACACGGCACAGCACTGTTTCATTCCTTCATGGAAACAGGGATCGGCAGTGGCCGCCCAAGCAGAGCAAGGAAGACCCAGCAGCCCACGCCCTCGGCCTGAGTTCGGAAAGGCTCAGAGGCAAGGACTGCGCGGGCTTACAGACCTGCGGGGCGTCGGCGTCGGCGTCGGCGGGCGGCTCTCCCGCGCCGGCGCTGCTGCTCGGGCTCCGCTTCCCGCAGGGCTCCCCGCCCAGAAGCTCCTCCGCGGGCAGGCTGGGCAGCGGCGGCGGCGGCGGCAGCCAAGCGGCCTCGGCGACGGCGCGGCCCGGCGCCACGCACAGGTTGTAGGAGTAGGGCAAGGTGCCCTCGCAGAAGTCGGCCGGCAAGGCGCCGCCGGCCACGGAGAAGCGCTGCGCGCCCAGGCAGCGCAGGACGGCGGGCGGCCCGGCCCGGCGCACCCGCGCCAGCACGGCCAGCGCCACGCTCAGCAGGAACAGGGCGGAGAGGAGCGCCAGCGCCAGCACCAGGTAGAACTGCAGCTCCGCCGGCGACTCGCCGCCCGCCGCCCTCGCTCAGCTCCGGCAGCGCCTCCTGCAAGCTCTCGGCCAGCACCACGTGCAGCGTGGCCGTGGCCGACAGCGCCGGCTGCCCGTGGTCCTTCACCACGGCCACCAGCCGCTGCTTCGCCGCGTCCCTCGCCGACACGGCCCGCGCCGTCCGCACCTCGCCGCTGTGCAGCCCCACGCGGAACAGCGCCGGCTCCGGCGCCTGCACCAGCTCGTACGACAGCCACGCGTTGCGCCCCGCGTCCGCGTCCACCGCCACCACCTTCGCCACCAGGTACCCGGCCTCGGCCGACCGCGGCACCACCTCGAACGGCGCCGCCGCCGCCCCGCCCCGCCCCCGCCGCCGGCCACAGCACCCGCGGCGCGTTGTCGTTGCGGTCCAGCACGAAGACGCGCACCGTCGCCGTCGAGCTCCGCGCCGGCGCCCCGCCGTCCTGCGCCCGCACCGCCACCGCGAACTCGCGGCACTCCTCGTAGTCGAAGGAGCGCTGCGCGTACACCGCGCCGCTCCGCGCCTCCACCGACACGTACGGCGCCGCGCCCCCGCGCCGCGCTGCCGCCCGCCAGCCAGTAGCTCACGCGCCCGTTGGCGCCCGCGTCCGCGTCCCGCGCGCGCACGCGCAGCACCGGCGCGCCCGCCGCGTTGTTCTCCGCCACGTAGGCGCTGTAGGCGGCCTCCTCGAACACCGGCGCGTTGTCGTTCACGTCCGACACCTCCAGCACCAGCGCCGGCGGCTCCACAGCGCCGGGCTGCCCCGGTCCCTGGCCACCACCGTCGCCCGCTGCTCGGGCGCCTGCTCCCGGTCCAGCGCGCTCGCCGTCACCACCTTGTACGAGCCGCCGACGACGCCACGATCGACAGCGGCGCCTCGCCCGACAGCTCGCACCACACCTGCCCGTTCTCCCCGGAGTCCCGGTCCCGCACTTTCACCACCGCCACCACCGTGCCGGCCGGCGCGTCCTCGGGCACCGGGCTCGACACCGACAACACCGTGATCTCCGGCGCGTTGTCGTTCTCGTCCGTGATGTCTATCTGCACTTCGCAGTGAGCCGTGAGCCCGCCGCCGTCCCTCGCCTCCAGCCCGAAGCTGTATCTGCTCTTCTCCTCGAAATCGAGCGGCCCCGCCGTCCTGACCTCGCCGCTGTCGCTGTCGACACCGAACAAGGCGCGGACGCCGTCCGCGACGTTGCCGAAGGAGTACGAGACCCGCCCGTTGGAGCCCGCGTCCGCGTCCGTGGCCCGCACCCGCAGCACCAGCGACCCCGCCGGCACATTCTCCCGCACTCGCGCCTCGTACACGCTTTTACTGAACACGGGCGCGTTGTCGTTGGCGTCCGTCACGTTGACGCGAACCTGCACGGTCCCGGACCTCACGGGTCCCCGCCATCCACCGCCGTCAGCACCAGCTGAAAGGAGCTCTGCTGCTCGCGGTCCAACGCGCTCTCCAGCACTAATTCCGGCTGCTGCTTTCCACCCGGGCCCTCCTTCACGGCCAGAGTGAAGGACGGGTTGCTGGTGAGCTCGTAAGTCAGCAGCGAGTTGCTGCCCGCGTCCGCGTCTCGGGCCATCTCCAGCGGAAAACGAGCACCGGGAAGCGTCAACTCAGGGATCTCGAAGTCCAGAGCAGGCTTGCTGAAGGCCGGGGAGTTGTCGTTGACGTCCTGGATGGCCACCTCGACGTGGAAAACGTTGAGCGGGTTCTGCAGCAGCGCCTCGAAGCTGACGGAGCAGGACGCCGCCTCGCCGCACAGCTCCTCCCGGTCCAGCCTCTCGCTCACGTACAGGTTCCCGGTCTCCCCGCTCACGCCGAAGTAGTGCTTCTCGGCGCTGAGCCGCAGCTTGCGTGCCGGCAGCTCCGCCGGGCTCAGCCCCAGGTCCCGCGCCAGCGGCCCCACCAGCGAGCCTCTGCCCAGCTCCTCGGCGATGGCGTAGCGGATCCGCTCCGGCGCCGCCCGGCAGCACAAGCCCAGCAGCAAAGCGGGCAGCAGCACTCGCCCGGCTGCTCGCCGGCGGCTCTGCCTCTGCCTGCCCGCCATTCTCGGCAGCGCTCGCCGCGCTCCTCCCTCCTGCCGCTGCCCTCCCTCCCTTCCAGCCGCTCTCCGCAGCGAGCGCAGGGGCCGCCGGACGGCAGCGATCTCGGCGCCGGCTCGGACGCCGCCGCTCCCGCGCCGCCTCTCGCCTCTGCTGCCCGTGCCGCTGCCGCTCTGGCCGGCGCCGTGCGAGCGAGCAGCCTGCGGGGGCACGACGCTGCGGCGGCTCCGGCTCCGGCTCCGGCCCCGGCTCCGGCCCCGGCTGCGGCTCCAGCGCCGCTCCGCGTCGGCCAACAGCGGCACCCGGAGGCGCCGCGACGCCACCGCAGCCGGCTGATGGCCGCGCTCCCAGGGGCCCGGGATTTGACTACTGGTTCAGTGGCTGCACCCAGCTTTGGGGTCTCTCTTCTATTAGACTCAGGAATTACTGACAATAAGATAGACCTCTACGATTGTCTTTCTGATTCACAAAACTCCTTCTTTTGCATCTCCATACTTGAGGGGCTGACAATGGCAAAGTACCAAGCATCGAGTCTTTCATAGAATTGTACAGTGGGTTTGGTTGGAAAAGCCCTTTAAAGATCATCGAGTCCACCCTCTGCCATGGGCAGGGACATCCTTCACTAGATCACGTTGCTCAAAGCCCCATCCAAGCTGTCCTTGAACCCTTCCAATGATGGCGCATCCACAACTTCCCTGGGCAACCTGCTCCAGTCTCTCACCACTCTCATCATAAAACATTTCTTCCTTATGTGCAATCAAAATCTACCCTCCTTCGGTTTAAAACTATTGCCCTTGTCCTGTCACGACAGGCCCTGGTAAAAAGCCTCTCTCCATCTTTCTTATCAACCCCCTTTATATATTGAAAAGGCGCAATAAGGTCTCCCCAGAGCCTTCTCTTCTCCAGGCTGAAGAACCTCAACTCCTTCAGCCCTTCTTCATAGGGAGGTGTTCCAGTCCTTTGACCATTTTTGTGGCCCTCCTCTGGACCAGCTCTAACAGGTCCATGTCTTTCTTGTAGTGTGGGCCCCAGAGCTATGCAGTACTCCAGCTATGGTCTCACGAAAGCGTGGGAGAGGGGGAGCACCACCTCCCTCGACCTGCTGGCCATGCTACTTGTTATACAGCCCAGGATATGATTGGCTTTCTGGGCAGCAAGTGCACATGGCCAGCTCATGTCCCATTTGTCTCCTACCAGTACCCCCAAGTCCTTCTTCACAAGGCTGCTCTCAATCCCCCACTCTGTACTGAAACTGGGGATTGCCCCGAACCCAGGGGCAGGACCTTGCACTTGGCCTTGTTCACATGGGCCCACTCCTCCAGCCTGTCAAGGTCCCTCTGGATGGCATCCCTTCCCTCTAGGGAATCAATTGCACCACTCAGTTCGGTGTCATCTGCAAACTTGCTGTGGGTGCACTCAATTCCACTGTGTGGGTTATTGATGAACATATTCTTGAGATAACTTAAATAGTATTGGTCCCAGTACGGACCCTTGCGGGACACCACACGTTGCTGGTTTCCAATTGGATGTTGAGCCATTGACTAGAGCTCTTTGGATGCAGCCATCCAGCCAGTTCCTTATCCATCTAACTGTCCAACTGTCAAAGCTGTTCATGGAAACTCCTTGCCTGGCCTGGGTTGCCACTCTGCACTTTGAGGACTGCAGTAGACATGGGTTTGCATTCTTGTGCTACAGACAAGCGTGCCTGGGTGAGCACACGTATGCCTATGAAAGCCTTCCTCTTTACAGCTGTAAACCTCAAAGGGGTGTACGGGAACTGCCCCTGCACTCAGTTGCAACAGATGTGACCTTCCCCAGTGGATCAGACGCCCTGAGGTCGAGCTGTAGCTCATGACAACAAGCAAGGCAAGAGTTAGAAACATACAGGAATGAAGGGAATTCTGAGGCCAAACTTCTTGAGCAGAAGCAACTCGAATTGCATGGTACCACAACCGTGTGCCTAAGGGAGTAACTATGACAAGCAGGGAAATGACCATCTCTTCTTCTACGGCCCCCCACCAACACATCTCCCCCAAGGCTTCTCGCCAACCCTACACAACTTGCAGGTTTGCTTCTGACCTTCTCTTAAGTGGCAAAAACATATCGTGATATGATGATGCACCACGATCACACCAAGAAGGAGCTACATTTGTCTGCTCACCACCATTCTCAGAAGAAACAGAAGGACTCTAAAGCACATGAAGGAGCAACAGCTGAAGTAAAGAGGAGCGGTCATCCAACAGACAATGGGCCATCAAACTAGTGACTTAGGTGGAATCTCCTCCCCTCTTTTATCATACGCACTCTTCCACACAGACGCAACTTCTACTATAGTCATGCTTTCATCTACTCTTCCTACCAAAAACAGAACACAAATGCACCCTCACATCTCCTGCCTTCCATACCAGCTCTAGCACGAGCAAGAGGCACTAACACACAGGGAAGATAGCCTGCTGCTTATAACTCAACCTACATACACAGGAGACCACGGAAAGAGAAAAAACTGACAAGCAACTCAAGGAAGCCTGGAAAGAGAAAATGTTGTCAGAGGAAAGTCACTGGGAGGATGTCTCGCTCTTCACTGTGGGCATTGAAAGTCATCCTCCAGAGTACCTGGCAGCCATTGAGGTCTCAAGCTCCAAGGGCGACCTTAAAATCTTACTCTAGACTACATAGTAGGGCATTTGTTTTATGGAATATTCGTCAGCTCTCATCAGTTGCTTTTTACTACGTGGCCCGTTAATCTCCCTACAAATAAAATGCTGTAAGTGTAAACACCTTCTCATGGGTGTCTTTCTCAAGCTAAGAGAAAATATTAGAGATTCTCTTTTAGCTTTTGCTTCATGTTCCTCACACCTAAAATTCTGTCTTAGGTGGCTGAAGTACGTATTTGCTGCAAAACAACACTCACAGTTTCAAAAACATAAAGAACTATCCAGAAATGGGGAAAATGAACCATGAGCTTCCAGGAAACAAAGGCCTGCAAGAAAGTTTAATCCCACCTCTGAAGAAACTCTACATCACAATGTTAAAGGAGATGCAGATGGATAAAGGAGGTTTCACATAGGAATTGTAAGCCATTCTACCCATGCATCGTCCTTCTAAATGCCGAGTTATTAGACAAATACTTTCTCATCAGAAGACTGTCATTGCCTTTCAGGACAGCAGAGCTAGGATCATAACGTGAATGGCCCAGGTCTTGGCACCAGCCATGAAATCAAACCATTGCCCAGCCAAAAACACATTGACTCACCTGGTTTCCTGGTTCAAAGCCAGTGTCTCACCCTCCTTGCCCTGCCTTCACAGCCTTTCGTTGAACCATGGACAATATCCAACTTTTGGCCATCTGTCAGCCACAGGCAAAAGAGCATTTCATTCAGCGACATTTTAGGGCGACAGAAGTCTATCAAAGTCCTTGTCTTGGCGCCTCTAAGCCTTCAAGGTACGGATGGAAACTTCAAGGTATGGATGGATGAAATCCGGTATTGATGCCATAGCAATTACAGCCCTCCAGGGAAATGCTTTTCTACCCTCAGCTATACTCAACATCTCCCTTGACCCTCACCTGTATATAAAAGTCAGTTGAGCAATGTAGAGGAATGTCAGGAAGGTACTACCCCCAAGGATGGAATAAACAATGAGCTGCAGCAACAACACAGAGAAATCATGCCTGGAGAAAAGGAATTCATCTGCCTAATGCTACTCTTTCTGCAGCGGCCTTCCTCCAAAAGCTGGGAGGGCAGACGGCGAGACTCCTTTCTTTCTTTACGCAGAAGAAAATTAATTTCTCTATTAATGGAACCTCACGCTCGTTCCCTTTGGAAATCCATTCCCAAAACAGCAATAAGCAACAGCTCTGTGTCCAATGCTATCAATCAGGTCCAAGTGCATCCCATTGGGAAAAAGCATTGAGAAAGGAAAAGAAGCTCTGCAACACAAACCCAACCCTGTTACAGAGTCTGTTATGCAGAGTCAAGCGCTTTCACGAGAAATCAAAAGGTTTCAGCTTCACCAGTTTTAGCTTCTACCATTTTACTCAGCACAAACTGAATGGCCAGCAACTGTCCACTGAGCCTACACGTAGGATGAAAAAGCTAGTGCCATGTCTCACTTCCTGCTCAGAATGGAAGGGGGTTACACTGTTCCTTCTCTCATTGCTTCATGGACATACAGACCAGCACTTCCCATCGACACCACCCAGGGAAACCCAAGGCAAAGAGGACAGAGGTTCAGAAAGGCTCAAGGAAAACAACGAGAGCGTGGGCTTGTAGGCGTGTGGCACGTCGGTGTCGACGGGCGGCTCTTCAGCGCTGGCACTGGTGCTCGGGCTCCACTTCCCAGAGGTGTCCCCGCTGAAAAGGTCCTCCGCCAGCAGGAGGACCATCATCACTCTACATGCACAGTTATTGCACAAACACTTTATTATTGTTGGAGGATTACCATTGCCTTTCAGGACAGGGAAACCAGGATCACAGCATGAATGGCACAGACCTCGGCACCAGCCATGAAATCAAATCGTTGCTCATCCAAAACCGCATTGACCCACCTAGTTTCCTGGTTCAAAGCCAGCCTCTCATGCTCCTTGCTCTGCGTTCACAGCCTCTAGTTGCACCATGGACAATATCCAACTTTTGGCCATCTATCGGCCACAGGCAAAAGAGCATTTCATTCCGCGACATTTTAGGGAAACAGAAGTCTATCAAAGTCTTTGTCTCGTGCATTGGGTTTGCGTGGCAAGGCTTTGGTAGCGGGGGGCTACAGGGGTGGCTTCTGTGAGAAGATGTCAGAAGCTTCCCTCCTGTATGACAGAGGCAGTTCCAGCTGGCTCCAAGATGGAGCCGCGCTGGCCAAACTGAGCCAATCAGCGACAGTGGTAGCACCTCCGGGATAACATATTTAAGAAGGGTTAAAACCTGCTGTGCAACAGCAGCTGGGAGAGAGGAGTGAGAATACGTGAGAGAAACAACTATGCAGACACCAAGGTCAGTGAAGAAGGAGGTGCTCCAGGTGCCGGAGCAGAGATTCCCCTGCAGCCCATGATGAAGACCATGGTGATGCAGGTTGTCCCCTGCAGCACATGGAGGTCCATGGTGGAGCAGATATCCACCCTGCCGCCCGTGGAGGACACCGCGCTGGAGCGGGTGGATGTGCCCCGAAGGAGGCTGTGACCCTGTGGAGAGCCCGCACTGGAACAGGCTCTTGGAAGAACATGGCCCCGTGGAGAGGAGCCATGCTGGAGCACGTCTTCTGGCAGGACCTGTGACCCTTGCGGGTGACCTATGCTGAAGCAGTCCGTTCCTGAAGGACTGCACCCCATGGAGAGAACCCATACTGGAGCACATTGTGAAGATCTGCAGCCTGTGGGAAGGAGTTGGTTGGAGAAGTTCGTAAAGGACTGTCTCCCATGGGTGGGACCCCACGCTGGAGCAGGGGAAGGGCGTGAGGAGGAAGGAGTGGCAGAGACAACGCAGGATGAACTGACCGCAACCCCCATTCCCCGTCCCCCTGCACCTCTCGGCGGGAGGAGGTAGAGAAATCGGGAGTGAAGTTGAGCCCAGGAAGAAGGGAGGAGTGGCGGGAAGATGTTTTAAGATTGTTCTTCTTTCTCATTACCCTACTCTGACTTTCATTGGCAATACATTAAATTAATTTCCCCGACTCAAGTCTGTTTGGCCTGTGACGATAATCGCTGAGTGATCTCCCTGCCCTTATCTCGACCCATGAGCCTTTCATTGTATTTTCCATCCACTTGAGGAGGGGGAGTGACAGAGCAGCTTGGTGGGCACCTGGCGGCTCACCAAG
This sequence comes from Gymnogyps californianus, assembly GCF_018139145.2. Classification (NCBI taxonomy): domain Eukaryota; kingdom Metazoa; phylum Chordata; class Aves; order Accipitriformes; family Cathartidae; genus Gymnogyps; species Gymnogyps californianus. Next base: position 212,997 of record NW_026114476.1, on the reverse strand, counting down.
GTTAACCCACCACATCTTGACAGCTGCAAGCCTTCAAGGTATGGATGGAAACTACTCTCCCAGCCCGATAATCTCTCAGTCTTTTCATCTTTTAATGGTTAAAGATTACCAGCCAAAATGAGGCCCAACTTTAGACCTGGACAAAGAAACAAGGCAAGAATGGGAAACCTACACAAGTGTAAGAATCATAGCTTCACGTTTCATATTGTGTCAGTTGTAGTAGGTACACAGAAAAGGTAACTCGTTGCTAACAAGCCCACAGGAGGCTCACACAGAACTTCACACCATAGACCATAGCCATGCATGCAAAGAGATCTTTCTGCTCATCCCATATAATTTGAAGAAGAAACAGAAAAGGTTCTAAAAGCCATGAGCGCTATGGAACTCAATTAAAGACCTACTCATCAAAGTCTCAGCTCAACGGCAACGTCATCCTTCTTCAGCACATGGGCAACTTGGAAGATACAGTACACTACCACGTGTAATGCAAAGTTTGCAACTGTGCCTAATAACCGTCATTCCCAGGAATCATCATGCAACAGGAAAGCAAACTGATGAACCCACAACTTGGTCAGTTGGAGTCCAAGCAAGGCAATATCCAGAAATAACACACCTTCAGACTCATTTCATGTACGCCAGCAATGAAGCTTGGAAATCGACAAAACACACGCCTTGTCTCCACCAGTACCTCTCACACGCACAGCACCCCCTAGACTCTCCTCAAACCCTTCACAGATGCATGCCTGTTGTTGATCTTCATCATGTGCAGATGGACTCACCCAAAGAAAACTGGCACAGACAACTGCTCCTTACCATGGAGAACATGTGACTTCTCACCATGTCTATGTGACAAGCAAGAGCATTTCTTCCAGTTCGCATTTGAAGGAAACACATCTATGGAAGTCTTTCTCTTTACAGCTGTAAACGTGAAAGGCACGTACGGACAGTCAGACAATGTAACAGATGCCACTTCTACTAAGGTCATGTTTACATACGTTCCCCACCAACAAGAACAGAACACCATGATACCCTCACAGCTCTGCCTTTCACACTCCCTGCAGCATGAGCAAGAGGCACGAACACACGACACATTGCTAAACGAAGCTCTGCTGATAATTACAAGGAAACCTACTTACGTAGGAGACCAGGTAAAGAACAACAAAACATAAATCAGACAAGTAAGGCAAGGAAGCATTAGAAGAGAAAGTGGTGTCAGAGCAACTCACCGAGAGGACGTCTCAGTCTTCACTGCAGGCGTGGAAAGTCATCCCTGAGAGCACCCAGAAGTCATTCAGATCTCAAGCTGCAAGTGCAGCCCTAAAGTCTTACTCTGGACTACGCAGCAGCAAGTTTCATTCTAAGAAATAGTCATGGGCTCTCAGCAATTTTTCTACTCTGTGGCCTGCTCATCTCCCACAAATATGAAGCCGTAAGTGTAAACCCCTTCTCATGGGCTTCTTCTCAAGCTAAGTCTTCTGAGAAGCTACAACAGATTCTCTTTTAGCTTCTGCTTCATTTTCCTCACACCTAAATTTCTGTCTTAGGTGCCTGAAGTAAGTATTTGCTGCAAAAAACACACACAGTTTCAAATGCAAAAGCAGCACCCAGAAATGGGCAAAATGAACCACGACCTTCCAGGAAATAAAGGCCTGAAAGAAAGGGTCATGACAACTATGAAGCAATTCTCCATCGCAATGTTCCAGGGATGGATGAAAGAGGTTTCACACAGGAATTATAAGCTGTTCTACACATGCATCATTGTTCTCTGCCCACAGTTATTGCACAAACACTTCAGGATTGGAGGACTACCATTGCTTTTCAGGACAGGGAAACCAGGATCACAGCCAAAACGGCACAGGCCTTGGCACCAGGCATGAATCAAACCACTGCTCAGCCAAAAACACCTAGACTCGCCCAGTTTCCTGCCTCAAAGCCAGCCTCTCACCCTCCTTGCACAACATTCACAGTCATTACTTGCACCATGGTCAATATCCAATGTTTTGGCCATACGTCAGCCACAGGCAAAAGAGCATGTCATTCCATGCTATCTTAGGGAAACACAAGACTGTCAAAGTCTTTCTCTTGGCACCTGAACACCTTCAAGGTACGGATGGAAACTGCTCCCCCAGCCCAACAATTCTCACAGAGCTTTCAACGTTTCAAGGGTTACCAGCCACAATGAGGCCCAGCTTTACACCTGGACAACAACAAGGCAAGAATGGGAAACCTACACAAGTGAAGGCGTCATAGCTTAACATGTCAGCTGTAGGAGGTACACAAGAAGGCTGTCTACTTGGCAAATACTCCACAGGAGGCTCACACAGCAGCTCACACCAAAGACCAGAGCCACAGTTCCTCAAAGGAATTTCTTTGGATGATACAATAGGGAAAATGCATGGAACCACCACTCCGGGCCTCTTACAACAACTACGACAAACGGAACTTTTACACTGTCTTGACATCTTTTAGTCATTTCATCTTGTACCACAGCAAACTTTTTCAGCTGCCCTGTCTCGGGGCAGACAGAGTTTTTCACCCTGCCCAAACATCATGCAACAGGAAAGCTACCTTTGCAGACAGACACCATTGAAAGAAAAGTTGCACACGCAACTTCTCCTTACTGAGAACAAGGATCACAACACGGACGCGTGCAAAGAGATTTCTCTGCTCATCACTCTACCGAAGAAATGCAAAATGTTCTCAAGTGCATAAGCAATGCGCAGCTCCCATAAAGACCCAGTCGCCAAAGCATCAGCTCAAAGACACCATCATCCTACTGCAGCACATGGGCAACTTGGAAGATACATGACTCTCCAATCTTAACGTAAAGTGTATGTCTGTGCTCAGTAACTGCCATTCCCAGGAAACATCATGCAACAGCAAAGCAAACTGATGAACCCACAACTTGGCTCAGTTGGAGTCCAAGCAAGGCGATATCCAGAAATAACACACCTTCAGACTCATTTTATGTAGGCCAGCAATAAACCCTGGGAATCGACAAAACACACGCCATGTCTCCACCAGTACATCCTCACGCACAGCACCCCCTAGACTCTCCTCAAACCCTTCACAGATTGCATGCCTGTCGTTGATCTTCATCATGTGCAGATGACTCCACCAAAGAAAACTGGCACAGACAACTGCTCCTTACCATGGAGAACATGTGACTTCTCACCATGTGTATGTGACAAGCAAGAGCATTTCTTCCAGTTCGCATTTGAGGAAACACATCTATGGAAGTCTTTCTCTTTACAGCTGTAAACATGAGAGGCATGTACGGGACAGTCAGACAAATGGAACAGATGCGATCTTCCACACACTGTCAGAGACAAAGGCCCACCTTCAGATCATTACAACGAGCAAGGCAAGAACTTAACACGCGCAGAGAGGAAGGGAGCACAACATACTCTTCTAGATTAGGGCACTCTTCCCAATGCTCCCATTATGGCATTTCGCATAAGTACCTAATTAAGCTGTTAGTTAAGAACCGATGACAACCTGCAAACACACAGGAAGAACCTCCCAGGGCTCCCCACGCAGCTGGAATAACATGTCTTCTGGCTAAACTCGCTTGGGAAGACGAAACTCACATTGCATGACACCACAGCTGGGCACTGAACAGGGAAAGGAGCAAACCACAGCTCTTGTGCCCTTCAACAGCTCCTCACCACAGCTCCCACGACTCCCATCTCCAACCCTTCACACCTTGCATGGTGTACTTTGACCCTCAGCATCTGCAAGCACCTCTCATTAAACAGCCAGTTGCCCACACTATTTCTGTTCAGCATGCATCAGGATCACGCACGGACTGCACATAGCTGTCTTCACATCTCTGCACTAAGAGGGAGACAGATTGTCTGCTAAGTGCACCTCAGAGGAGAAACGTCAAGGGTCTGAAAGTAAAAGAGGCGCTGTCCTCCAGGAGAGACTGGCTCAGGGAACGGCGTGCAACACAGGAACGCCGTGATGAGAGCCAAAGGCCCGCTCTAAGGAAGCTCCAGCCGGCAGCAGGCTCCCTTCGCCGGCCTCCCACAGCCACTGTAACGCTGAGCCGCAACCCCACGCTCCCCTCCCCGCAGCAAGAGGCACCAGCACCCAGCGCGGTGCTGAACGCAGCTTTGCCTTCCTTGGAACGACAGCTCCGCGCGCGGGACAGAGAGAGAAGGCGGCGGGGAAAGGGCAGAGAAGCAGCAGAGGGAAGCGTCGCGGAGCAAGTGTGCTCAGAGGAACTCACCGGGGAGCGGCGGGGTCCGCGCGGCGGGCGCCGGCAGGGTCCTCCCCGAGCAGCGGCGCGGGCTCGTCGGGCGGCGGCCGGGCCGGGAGGGTGTCGCAGCAGCTGCCGCCCGACAAGCGGAGCTGGCTCTTGCGCGAGTCGGCGGTGAGCGACACCTCGTGCGAGTAGGAGTGCAGGAAGGCGCGGACGCCGTCGATGCCCACGAAGTGCGAGGCCGGGACGCCGCGCAAGGCGCCGCTGCCCGCCGCCAGCAGCTGCGAGCGGCGCCAGCGCCGCAGGCGCAGCGCCAGCAGCAGCAGCAGGAAGGCGAGGAAGAGGCAGGACACGGCCGCCACGGCCACCACCAGCCACCGCGTCAGGCTGCCGGCCGCCTCGCCCGGCGCCGCCGCCGCGCTGCCCAGCTCCGACAGCAGCTCGGCCACGCTCTCGGCCAGCACCACCGTCAGCGTCGCCGTGGCCGACAGCGCCGGCCGCCCGTGGTCCTTCACCACCACCACCAGGCTCTGCCGCGCCGCGTCGCGGGCCAGCGGGAAGCGCGCCGTCCGCACCTCGCCGCTGTGCAGCCCCACGCGGAACAGCCCCGGCTCCGTCGCCTTGGCCAGCTCGTACGACAGCCACGCGTTCTGCCCCGCGTCCGCGTCCACCGCCACCACCTTGGCCACCAGCGCCCCGGGCTCCGCCGAGCGCGGCGCCAGCTCCACGCCCGCCCACCCCGCGCCCGCGCCCGCGCCGCCGCCGCCGCCGCCGCCGCCGGCGGGTACAGCACCTGCGGCGCGTTGTCGTTCTCGTCCACGATCACGAGCCGCACCGACACGTTGCTGCTCAGCGCCGGCGCGCGCCGCCGTCCTCCGCCCGCACCCACAGCCCCACCTCGCGCACCTCCTCGTAGTCGAAGGAGCGCAGCGCGTACAGCGCGCCCGTCTCCGCCTGCACCGACACGTACGACGACAGCGGCGCGCCCCGCACCCGCCCCTCCGACAGCCGGTACCGCACGCGCGCGTTCTGCCCCAGTCCGCGTCCGACGCCCGCACCGTCAGCACCAGCGCGCCCGCCGCGTTGTTCTCGGGCAGCCGGGCGCTGTAGCGCGCCTCCGCGAACACCGGCGCGTTGTCGTTCACGTCCAGCACCCGCAGCGCCAGCACCGCGCTGCTCCACAGCGCCGGCGACCCGCCGTCCGCCGCCCGCACCGTCACGTTGTACTCCGCCACCGCCTCCCGGTCCAGCTCGCTCGCCGTCACCACGCGGTAGTAGTCCTCAAACGACCGCTCCAGCCGGAACGGGACGCGCTCGGCGATGCTGCACCGCACCTCGCCGTTCGCCCCCGAGTCCCGGTCCTGCACGTGCAGCAGGGCCACCACCGTCCCCGGCGGCGCGTCCTCAGAGATCGCAGCCAGCGCCGACCGCACCGAAATCTGGGGCGCGTTGTCGTTCACGTCTGTCACGCTGATCGCGACTTTCGCCGTGTCGGAAAGGCCCCGCCGTCCTGCCTGCACCTCCAGTTCGTAGAGTCGCCTTCCTCGAAGTCCAGGCTCCGCACCAGCGTGATCGCTCCCGTCTCAGACTCCAGCTGGAAAACCGCCGAGGAACTTTCTTCAAGGAGTATTTCACGTGCCCGTTCAGCCCCTCGTCGGCGTCGGCGGCCGTGACGCTGACGAGGACGGAGCCCACGGGCACGTCCTCCGGCACACGCACCGTGTACTCCGCCTGGCTGAACACGGGCGCGTTGTCGTTCGCGTCCAGCACCGCCACGCGGATCCGCGCCGTGCCCGTCCGCGCCGGCTCTCCGCCGTCGCTCGCCCTCAGCACCAGCTCGTGAAACGCCGCCTCCTCCCGGTCCAGCGCCTTCGCCAGCACCAGCTCGGGACGCTGAGCCCCGCCGGGGCCCGCCTGCACGGCCAGCGAGAAGTGCTCGTCGCCGCTCAGCTCGTACCTCTGCAGGGAATTCGGTCCCACGTCCGGGTCGTGAGCCTCGGCCAGGGGAAACCGCGACCCCAGCGCTGTCGTCTCGCTCATTCTCACTCCTTCTGCCTCTCGAAGCTGGGCGCGTTGTCGTTAATGTCCGTGATTTCCACTTCGATGCCGTAAACCTGCATTTCCCCCTCCACTATCACCTCACAGCGCAGCACGCATTGCTCCACCACCGCACAGCTGCTCTCTGTCTAGCCTCTCCGCCGTCACTAAATGTCCCGTCTTCCCGTGCAGAGCGAAGTACTGCGTCCTGCCTTCGGAGACAACGCGGACGCCGCTGTCGCGGAGCGCCGGCAGGTCCAGCCGCAGGTCCTTGGCCACGTCGCCCACGAACGAGCCCTTCGGCATCTCCTCGGCAACCGAGTAGCGCAGCTGCCCCCACGCCGCCTCCCACGCCGACACCAGCACGCACCACAGCACGGCTCGCTCCCGCCGGCCCCACCGCCTCCCCGCCGCGCACATCGCCGCCGCGGCTCCGCCGGCACCGCACCACCGCCGGACGCTCCCCGCCGACGAACGCCGACCCGCCGCCCGCTCCGGCTCCCGCTCCGGCTCCGGCTCCGGCTCCCGCTCCCGCTCCGCCGCTCCGCTCGCCGGCTCCGCCGCGCGCCCCTCCGCCTCGCTGCAGCACGGCTCCGCACCGCGGGGACGCTCGCAGACCGCCCGGACGCCGAGCCACCCACCAGCACCCAGCCAGCCAGCCAGCGCGGCCGCGCGGCGGGGCTGCCTGCAGCGTCCGCCTTCCTCTCGCTCCTCCTCGGTCAACAGCGGCGCCCGCAGCCTCCTCCGCACTGCAGCACCGAGCGCTGCCGAGCGCTGCCCGCCTGCCTTTGCACGGGCAGCTCGCGGGGGACGGGCCGCCGCCGCGACCATCGGTTCCCCGTCCAGCCCTGATCTCCGGCGCTGGCTTGTCTCCAGCCGCTCCTCTTTCAGCCTCCAGGCCATCACGACCACAAAGAATCACACGCCTCCCGTGGGCGGGTATTTCTACCGCACGGAAGAATGAGTGTAATGGCGATATAGATGAAGCTCCTGAGGAGTGGGGTTGCCAGGAGCTGCCATGGCTTGGGAGTTCTCCCTAGAAGACCTTCCTCAAACCACAGTGCGAGAGGCTCCCCTCCTCTCGAAAACCATGCTCTCCCACCCCCCCGTTTCAGCTCTACGTCCCTTGATCACTTCGCACTCACTGTACTACAGTACCCGGAGGCGGGAGCACCTGCAGTGAACCTGGCCAGAACCATCTGCTCGGCTCCCCGCAAACTGCAGGGAAAATGGCTGTGCGAGTACAGCAAGAAGAACAACAGGTCCATCTGCCTCGGCTCCTGTGCCTCTTCTGTGGCCCACAACAGCAAAGCGGGATGGGTGCAGCCATAGAACAGGCTTGGTTTGCTCCAGATCTTCTTACGCCCTTTCTTTTCCCGGTATTCGTCTATTCTCTACAGTTTTTGAACTGGATGAGAGCAACTGAATTGTATTAAAGCGGTACATCCACAGATAGAGCTATAATGGAAAGGAAATTTGAGGCTTTAACGGGTGATTTCCCTTTTCTTAGGCCACATGAATTTAGGGTTTGTATAGTTTATACACATTTACATTATATCTATCCGAGGAATTCGAGAGCTTGAACGAGCAGGAAGGGGCTTTGATTTTCTCAGCAATCACGGTGGAAAAGATGGATGCCTGTTAGTACAGGGTTCATCTAATGTTGAATCTTCATGTTGGTAGGACAACTTTCCAACAAAATACTGTAGGACACAGGGAGAGACAAGTACAGCTGCACACCCTGAACTATGTGGAGGCTTGTAAAAGTGCAAATGGACTTTATTGAGGTGCCTAATTGCTGTCATTTGAGTAATTCCTTCTGGTTTTAGAGATGTTCTCAGGATGGGTAGAGCCTTTCTTCTCAACACGTAGATGCAACAGCTATTGCAAAAAGTGGCTGAGAGACTGAATTCCTCGGTTTCCTATTCCCCTGTCAAGGGGATCAACCAGGGCCAAGCACCTCTCTTTGGGAAAAGGGATCGGAAAAGAAGACAGGCTCTGAACTACAAAAGGCAGTTTGGGGTTTTTTTGATCCCATTCTACACCTTCCCCTGTGTATGAAAGACAGATCAGGGACGGTAAAAAAGAGGGAACTACCACCCAGGAAAAAGAAATGAGAAATAACTGCACAAAGAACTCGGAAAAATCATGCCTGGATAAAATGTATCCGTCCATTAATGCTGCCATTTCTGCAGCAGCCTTCTCCAAAACATGGCAGGGCACTCATGGAAGGGGAACATTCACTAGGGAGGAACAATCTGTAACTTCTCCATGCATGGAGCCACATGCACCTTTCCTTTGGGAAACCATTAACCAAGGGTTTGCATCCAGCTATCAACCACGTCCAAGTACATCGGCTTGGGAAAAAAGTGATCGGAAGGAAAAAGCTCCAACACCGAGCGTCCACCGCTTTTCCCGACTCTGTCGTGCAGAATCATTAATTTACCGTGTTCACCGTTACGAACTCAAACGAGAGTTCGTAGTCAAAACCTCTCAGCTGAACCCGAACCTCTGACCACCAAAGAACCAAGAAGTGCGCCGCTAGCTGCCTGCTCTGAGTGGAAGGGGGTTCTCCGTTCCTTTCTTCATTCCTTCCTTCATGGAGACACGGATCAGCACTTCCCATCCACCCCACCCGGGGAAACCAGGAGAAAGAGGACGGAGGTTCAGAAAGGTACAGGGTCTCATTCAGCACAGGAAGGGTACCTTCACCGTTACTAACACACACCATTGTAGACAGCACAGGTTTTGTAGACCCTTTTTTTGCCTTCTCGACGTCCAGCATCAGCAGAGCTCATTACATCTCAGAGGGTCCACACCTGTACCATTTTATCCAGCACAGCTTGAATGGCAGGAACCTCTCCACTGACCCTACTCGTGTGACAGCTGACGACGCAGGAAGTGCCGCTTCGCACTGCCTGCTGCCACCAAGACACGGCACAGCACTGTTTCATTCCTTCATGGAAACAGAGATCAGCAGTAGCGCCCAAGCAGCAAGGAAGACCCAGCAGCCCACTGCCCTCGGTGTGAGGTTAGGTATATTTCTCTGCTCACCACCATTCTCGGAAGAAATAGAAGGATTCAAAAGCACCCAAATGGTAAACGGCCAAACTACAGAGGAGCAGGCATCCAACAGAGAAGGCTCATCAAACTCATGGCTCAGGGGAATCTCCTCCCCTCTTTTATCACACACACTTGTTCCACAGAGATGCCACTTCTACTGAGGTCATGTTTACATATTCCCCACCAACACCTCTCTTTTATTTGACTCAGGAAGCATGGAAACCTTTCCTTAATGCAACTCCAAAGGCGTTTACAACGGACATACGCTCTCGGGTACTTTCACGTCGTCCCCTTGAGCCACAATGAATGCTCAGAAGGCAATGTTCCTGGCACAGCAATAATAAAGGAACTCATCTAGCTTTTATATAATCATGACGCAACTATAAGAGCAAGCAACCATATTATAGCTAGGGAAGACTTTAAGAGCTTTTTAGCACTCTGTCAGGTTTTTCAGTTCTGCTTTCCTTCCCTGCCACAAATACCAAGAAGGAAATAGTTGTGTTGGAGTAATCAAGAAGTAATCAGAAACAGAACAAAGCAAAAGTCATTGCAATCCTGTCATGCCGGGCCTGCAAAGGGTTTCCCTCTTCCCGGCCTTTCTTCCTTTTGCTCCTGTAAGTCTCTGACCTTTGTCCCACTGTTGATTTTTCTTGTAGGGAGAAGAGCAATTACACTGCAAAATGTATCACCCTAAAGGTAGTGTGTAGAGCTCTATCCTAACATAGCCAAATAACCTTTATTGTTTTGTTTCTGATTCACAAAACTTCCTTCTTTTGCATCTCCATACTTGAGGGGCTGACAATGGCAAAGTGCCAAGCCACGTCGAGTCTTTCATAGAACATACAGTAGTTTGGGTTGGAAGGGACTTGTAAAGATCACCGAGTCCACCCTCTGCCATGGGCAGGGACATCCTTCACTAGGTCACGTTGCTCAAAGCCCCGTCCAAGCTGTCCTTGAACCGTCCAATGATGGCGCATCCACAACTTCCCTGGGCAACCTGTTCCAGTCTCTCACCACTCTCATCATAAAACATTACTTCTTCATGTCAAATCAGAACCTACCCTCCTTCAGTTCAAAACCGTTGCCCCTTGTCCTGTCATGACAGGCCCTGTAAAAAGTCTCTCCCCATCTCTCTTATCAACCCCCTTTATATATGAAAAGGCGCAATAAGGTCCTCCCCAGAGCCTTCTCTTCTCCAGGCTGAAGAACCTCAACTCCTTCAGCCTTCTTCATAGGGAGGTGTTCCAGTCCTTTGACCATTTTTGTGGCCCTCCTCTGGACCAGCTCTAACAGGTCCATGTCTTTCTTGTAGTGTGGGCCCAGAGCTGTACGCTGTACTCCAGGTCGGGTCTCATGAAAGCATGGTAGAGGGGGAGCACCACCTCCCTCGACCTGCTGGCCATGCTACTTGTTATGCAGCCAAGGACACGATTGGCTTTCTGGGCAGCAAGTGCACATGGCCAGCTCATGTCCCATTTGTCTCCTACCAGTACCCCCAAGTCCTTCTCTGCAAGGCTGCTCTCAATCCAGTCCTCCCACAGCCTGTATTGATATTGCGGATTGCCCCAACCCAGGGGCAGGACCTTGCTCTTGGCCTTGTTGAACTGCACAAGGTTCACATGGGCCCACTCCTCCAGCCTGTCAAGGTCCCTCTGGGTGGCATCCCTTCCCTCTAGCAAATCGACTGCACCACTCAGCTGGTAGCATCTGCAAACTTGCTGTGGGTGCACTCAATCCCACTCACTATGTCATTGATGAAGATACTAAATACTACTGGTCCCAGTACGGACCCTTGAGGAATACCACACCTTACTGGTTTCCACTTGGACATTGAGCCACTGACTCTTAGTACACGGCCATCCAGCCAGTTCCTTATCCATCTAACGGTCCGCCTGTCAAACCCATATCTTTCCAACTGAGCGGCCAATATGATTTGGGGGACCATGTGGGGAACACCCTGCACGTGTTCTCCCACTGACCCCTAGTCTCTTCATGGAAACTCCTTGCCTGGCCTGGGTTGCCACTCTGCACTTTGAGGACTGCAGTAGACATGGGTTTGCATTCTTGTGCTACAGACAAGCGTGCCTGGGTGAGCACACGTATGCCTATGAAAGCCTTCCTCTTTACAGCTGTAAACCTCAAAGGGGTGTACGGGAACTGCCCCTGCACTCAGACAATTGCAACAGATGTGACCTTCCCCAGTGGATCAGACGCCCTGAGGTCAAGCTGTAGCTCATGACAACAAGCAAGGCAAGAGTTAGAAACATACAGAAATGAATGGATCAGGTGGAATAACATTTCTGAGGCCAAACTTACTGAGCAGAAGCAACTCAAATTGCATGGTACTCCATCAGGCACACGGTTGTGTTAACTGTGACAAGCAAGGAAATGACCATCTGTTCTGCTATAGCCTCTACACACAGAGCTCCCGAGTCTTCTCTCCAACCCTACACAACTTGCAGCTTTGCTTCTGACCTTCTCCTAATTGGCAAAAACATATCAGGAGAGGATAACGCACTACAATCCCACCAAGAAGCAGGTATATTTCTCTGCTCACCACCATTCTCGGAAGAAATAGAAGGATTCAAAAGCACCCAAATGGTAAACGGCCAAACTACAAGAGGAGCAGGCATCCAACAGAGAACGGCTCATCAAACTCATGGCTCACGGGAAATCTCCTCCCCTCTTTTATCACACACACTTGTTCCACAGAGATGCCACTTCTACTGAGGTCATGTTTACATATGTTCCCCACCAACAAGAACAGAACACCATGATACCCTCACAGCTCCTGCCTTTCACACTCCCTGCAGCATGAGCAAGAGGCACGAACACACGACACATTGCTAAACGAAGCTCTGCTGATAATTACAAGGAAACCTACATACGTAGGAGACCAGGTAAAGAACAACAAAAACATAAATCAGACAAGCAAGGCAAGGAAGCATTAGAAGAGAAAGTGGTGTCAGAGCAACTCACCGGAGGACGTCTCAGTCTTCACTGCAGGCGTGGAAAGTCATCCCAGAGAGCACCCAGAAGTCATTCAGATCTCAAGCTGCAAGTGCAGCCCTAAAGTCTTACTCTGGACTACGCAGCAGCAAGTTTCATTCTAAGAAATAGTCATGGGCTCTCAGCAATTTTTCTACTCTGTGGCCTGCTCATCTCCCACAAATATGAAGCCGTAAGTGTAAGCCCCTTCTCATGGGCCTCTTTCTCAAGCTAAGTCTTCTGAGAAACTACAACAGATGCTCTTTTAGCTTCTGCTTCATTTTCCTCACACCTAAATTTCTGTCTTAGGTGCTTGAAGTAAGTATTTGCTGCAAAAAACACACACAGTTTCAAATGCAAAAGCAGCACCCAGAAATGGGCAAAATGAACCACGACCTTCCAGGAAATAAAGGCCTGAAAGAAAGGGTCATGACAACTATGAAGCAATTCTCCATCGCAATGTTCCAGGAGATACAGATGGATGAAAGAGGTTTCACACAGGAATTATAAGCTGTTCTACACATGCATCATCTCTGCCCACAGTTATTGCACAAACACTTCAGGATTGGAGGACTACCATTGCCTTTCAGGACAGGGAAACCAGGATCACAGCCAAAACGGCACAGGCCTTGGCACCAGGCATGAAATCAAACCACTGCTCAGCCAAAAACACCTAGACTCGCCCAGTTTCCTGCCTCAAAGCCAGCCTCTCACCCTCCTTGCACAACATTCACAGTCATTACTTGCACCATGGTCAATATCCAATGTTTTGGCCATATGTCAGCCACAGGCAAAAGAGCATGTCATTCCGTGCCATCTTAGGGAAACACAAGTCTATCAAAGTCTTTCTCTTGGCACCTGAACACCTTCAAGGTACGGATGGAAACTGCTCCCCCAGCCCAACAATTCTCACAGAGCTTTCAACGTTTCAAGGGTTACCAGCCACAATGAGGCCCAGCTTTACACCTGGACAACCAACAAGGCAAGAATGGGAAACCTACACAAGTGAAGGCGTCATAGCTTAACATTTCAGATCATGTCAGCTGTAGGAGGTACACAAGAAGGCTGTCTACTTGGCAAATACTCCACAGGAGGCTCACACAGCAGCTCACACCAAAGACCAGAGCCACAGTTCCTCAAAGGAATTTCTTTGGACGATACAATAGGGAAAATGCATGGAACCACCACTCCGGGCCTCTTATAACAACTACGACAAACGGAACTTTTACACTTCTTGACATCTTTTAGTCATTTCAAATTGTACCACAGCAAACTTTTTCAGGTGCCCTGTCTCGGGACAGAGTTTTCACCCTGCCCAAACATCATGCAACAGGAAAGCTACCTTTGCAGACAGACACCATTGAAAGAAAAGTTGCACGCGCAACTTCTCCTTACTGAGAACAAAGATCACAACACGGACGTGCAAACAGATTTCTCTGCTCATCACTCTACCTTGAAGAAATGCAAAATGTTCTCAAGTGCATAAGCAATATGCAGCTCCTATAAAGACCCAGTCGCCAAAGCATCAGCTCAAAGACACCATCATCCTACTGCAGCACATTGGGCAACTTGGAAGACATGACTCTCCAATCTTAACGTAAAGTGTATGTCTGTGCTCAGTAACTGCCATTCCCAGGAAACATCATGCAACAGCAAAGCAAACTGATGAACCCACAACTTGGTCAGTTGGAGTCCAAGCAAGGCGATATCCAAAAACAAGACACCTTCAGACTCATTTTATGTAGGCCAGCAATAAACCCTGGAATCGACAAAACACACGCCTTGTCTCCACCAGTACATCCTCACGCACAGCAGCACACCCTAGACTCTCCTCAAACCCTTCACAGATTGCATGCCTGTCGTTGATCTTCATCATGTGCAGATGGACTCCACCCAAAGAAAACTGGCACAGACAACTGCTCCTTACCATGGAGAACATGTGACTTCTCACCATGTCTATGTGACAAGCAAGAGCATTTCTTCCAGTTCGCATTTGAGGAAACACATCTATGGAAGTCTTTCTCTTTACAGCTGTAAACGTGAGAGGCATGTACGGGACAGTCAGACAAATGGAACAGATGCGATCTTCCACACACTGTCAGAGACAAAGGCCCACCTTCAGATCATTACAACGAGCAAGGCAAGAACTTAACACGCGCAGAGAGGAAGGGAGCACAACATACTCTTCTAGATTAGGGCACTTCCCTCTTCCCAAAGCTCCCATTATGGCATTTCGCATAAGTACCTAATTAAGCTGTTAGTTAAGAACTGATGACAACCTGCAAACACACAGGAAGAACCTCCCAGGGCTCCCCACGCAGCTGAATAACATGTCTTCTGGCTAAACTCATTGGGAA
>NW_026114476.1:161761-197845 GCF_018139145.2 Gymnogyps californianus | reverse complement strand
GTTTGATGAGCCGTTCCTGTTGGATGACGGCTCCTCTTGTAGTTGGCCGTTACATTTGGGTGCTTTTGATCCTTCTATTCTTCTCCGAGAATGGTGGTGAGCAGAGAAATATACCTAACCTCACGCCGAGGGCAGTGGGCTGCTGGGTCTCATTGCTGTGCTTGGGTGGCTACTGCTGATCTCTGTTTCCATGAAGGAATGAAACAATGCTGTGCTGTGTCTGTTTTGGCAGCAGGCAGTGCGAAGCGGCACTTCCTGCATTGTCAACTGTCACACGAGTAGGGTCAGTGGAGAGGTTCTCCAGGCAAAAAAAGGGTCTACAAAAGCTGTGCTGTCTACAGTGGTGTGTGTTAGTAACGGTGAAGGCGGATCCTTCCTGTGCAGAATGAGACTTCTGCCGAGTGCCCTGCCATGTTTTGGAGAAGGCTGCTGCAGAAATGGCAGCATTAATGGGACGGATACATTTTATCCAGGCATGATTTTCCGAGTCTCTTTGTGCAGTTATTTCTCATTTCTTTTTCCTGGGTGTAGTTCCTTCTTTTTTACATCCCTATCTGTCTTTCATACACAGGGGAAGGTGTAGAATGGGATCAAAAAAAACCCCTACAAACTGCCTTTTGTAGTTCAGAGCCTGTCCTCTTTTCCGATCCCCTTTTCCCAAAGAGAGGTGCTTGGCCCTGGTTGATCCCCTTGACAGGGAATCAAACGAGGAATTCAGTCTCTCAGCCACTTTTTGCAATAGCTGTTGCATCTATGTGTTGAGAAGAAGAGGGCTCTACCCATCCTGAGAACATCTCTAAAACCAGAAGGAATTACTCAAAATGACAGCAATTAGGCACCTCAGTAAAGTCCATTTGCACTTTTACAAAGCCCCACATAGTTCAGGGTGTGCAGCTGTACTTGTCTTCTCCTGCTGTCCTACAGTATTTTGTTGGAAAGTTGTCCTACCAACATGAAGATTCAAGCATTAGATGAACCCTGTACTAACAGCATCCATCTTTTTCCACCGTGATTGCTGAGAAAAATCAAAGCCCCTTCCTGCTCGTTCAAGCTCTCGAATTCCTCGGATAGATATAAATGTAAATGTGTATAAACTATAGAAACCCTAAATTCATGTGGCCTAGGAAAAAGGGAAATCACCCGTTAAAGGCCTTCAAATTTCCTTTTCCATTATTAGCTCTATCTGTGGATGTACCCGCCTTTTAATACAATTCAGTTGCTCTCATCCAGTTCAAAAACACTGTAGAGAATAGACGAATACCGGGAAAAGAAAGGGCGTAAGAAAGATCTGGAGCAAACCAAGCCTGTTCTATGGCTGCACCCATCCCCGCTTTGCTGTTGTGGGCCACAGAAGAGGCACAGGAGCCGAGGCAGAGGACCGTTGTTCTTCTTGCTGTACTCGCACAGCCATTTTCCCTGCAGTTTGCGGGGAGCCGAGCAGATGGTTCTGGCCAGGTTCACTGCAGGTGCTTCCGCCTCCCGGGTAGCTGTAGTACAGTGAGTGCGAAGTGATCAAGGACGTAGAGCTGAAACGGGGGTGGGTGGGAGAGCATGGTTTTCGAGCAGGAGGGGAGCCTCCTCCGGCACTGTGTTTTGAGGAAGGTCTTCTAGGGAGAACTCCCAGAGCCCATGGCAGGCGCCTGGGCAACCCCAGCTCCTCAGGAGCTGTAGGGCTCAGGGGGCTTAGGTTCTCCGTTCATTGACCCCACCTGCTTCTCCTTTAGCTGTCGAATCTCCGTCAGTAGTGGTGCAGTAGTCAATTTGAAGCGCGTTCCCTACGAACTGAAGTATTTCAAGCAAAGCTGCAGCCGCTTGAGGTAATCAGCCTGCTGCCTCTGCTTCTCCGGGGGCGGGGTGGGTGTCCGATCATCACCTTTTCTCGCTCAGAGCCTGTTTTCTTTTGCTATCCTTGCAGCAGTCATTATAGCACGACGGCTAGAAAAATGCGTGGTGGGATTGTGCTTTTGGACTAATAGGATAAGAGTAAGACTATTCTACACGTTAAAATGAGAAAAACTACTTTACTTCATCTATATCGCCATTACCACTTCATTCTTCCCGTGCGGTAGAAGTACCCGCCCACGGGAGGCGTGTGATTTCTTTGTGGTCGGGATGGCCTGGAGGCTGAAAGAGGAGCTCGGCTGGAGACAAGCCAGCGCCGGAGATCAGGGCTGGACGGGAACCGATGTGTCCGCGGCGGCGGCCCCGTCCCCGCGAGCTGCCCGTGGCAAAGGCAGGGCGGGCAGCGCTCGGCAGCGCTCGGTGCCTGCAGTGCCGGGAGGAGGCTGCGGGCGCCGTGTTGACCGAGGAGGAGCGAGAGGAAGGCCGGAGCGCTGCAGGCAGCCCCGCCCGCTGCGGCCCGGCTGGCTGGCTGGCTGGCTGGCTGGGTGGGTGGTGGGTGGCTCGGCGTCCGGGCGGTCTGCGAGCGTCCCCGCGGTGCGGAGCCGTGCTGCCAGCGAGGCGGAGGGGCCGGCGGCAGCGGCCGGGAGCGGCGAGCCGGAGCGGGAGCGAGCCGGAGCCGGAGCCGGAGCCGGAGCCGGAGCGGGAGCGGGAGCCGGAGCCGGAGCCGGAGCGGAGCCGGAGCGGGGGCGGGTCGGCGTTCGTCGGCGGGAGCGTCCGGCGGTGGTGCGGTGCCGGCGGAGCCGCGGCGGCGATGTGCGCGGCGGGGAGGCGGTGGGGCCGGCGGGAGCGAGCCGTGCTGTGGTGCGTGCTGGTGTCGGCGTGGGAGGCGGCGTGGGGGCAGCTGCGCTACTCGGTTGCCGAGGAGATGCCGAAGGGCTCGTTCGTGGGCGACGTGGCCACGGACCTGCGGCTGGACCTGCGGTGCTCCGCGACAGCGGGTCCGTATCATAGACAGAGGCAGGACGCAGTACTTCGCTCTGCACGGGAAGACGGGACATTTAGTGACGGCGGAGAGGCTAGACAGAGGCAGCTGTGCCGGCTGGTGGAGAAATGCGTGCTGCGCTGTGAGGTGATAGTGGAGGGGGAAATGCAGGTTTACGCAATCGAAGTGGAAATCACGGACATTAACGACAACGCGCCCAGCTTCCGAGAGGCAGACAAAGAACTGAAAATGAGCGAGACGACAGCTCCGCTGGGTCGCGGTTTCCCCTGGCCGAGGCTCACGACCGGACGTGGGACCGAATTCCTGCAGAGGTACGAGCTGAGCGGCGACGAGCACTTCTCGCTGGCCGTGCAGGCGGGCCCCGGCGGGGCTCAGCGTCCCGAGCTGGTGCTGGCGAAGGCGCTGGACCGGGAGGAGGCGGCGTTTCACGAGCTGGTGCTGAGGGCGAGCGACGGCGGAGAGCCGGCGCGGACGGCACGGCGCGGATCCGTCGGGCGTGCTGGACGCGAACGACAACGCGCCCGTGTTCAGCCAGGCGGAGTACACAGTGCGTGTGCCGGAGGACGTGCCCGTGGGCTCCGTCCTCGTCAGCGTCACGGCCGCCGACGCCGACGAGGGGCTGAACGGGCACGTGAATACAGTTCCATAAAATTCAGACGGCGTCGGAACTTTTTTGCCTGGACTCTGACGGGAGCAATATCCTTAAGGAGCTTTGGACTTTGAGGAAATCTCGTCACATCACTGGAGTGCAGGCAATGATGGCGGGAGCTTTTCGACACGGCGAAAGTCGCGATCAGCGTGACAGACGTGAACGACAACGCGCCCGAACTGACAGTGTCGTCGGCGCTGGCTGCGATCTCTGAGGACGCGCCGTCGGGGACGGTGGTGGCCCTGCTGCACGTGCAGGACCGGGACTCGGGGGCGAACGGCGAGGTGCGGTGCAGCATCGCGACGCGCGTCCCGTTCCGGCTGGAGCGGTCGTTGAGGCAGCTACTACCGCGTGGTGACGGCGAGCGAGCTGGACGGGAGGCGGTGGCGGAGTACAACGTGACGGTGCGGGCGGCGGACGGCGGGTCGCCGGCGCTGTGGAGCAGCGCGGTGCTGGCGCTGCGGGTGCTGGACGTGAACGACAACGCGCCGGTGTTCGCGGAGGCGCGCTACAGCGCCCGGCTGCCCGAGAACAACGCGGCGGGCGCGCTGGTGCTGACGGTGCGGGCGTCGGACGCGGACTGGGGCAGAACGCGCGCGTGCGGTACCGGCTGTCGGAGGGCGGGTGCGGGGCGCGCCGCTGTCGTCGTACGTGTCGGTGCAGGCGGAGACGGGCGCGCTGTACGCGCTGCGCTCCTTCGACTACGAGGAGGTGCGCGAGGTGGGGCTGTGGGTGCGGGCGGAGGACGGCGGCGCGCCGGCGCTGAGCAGCAACGTGTCGGTGCGGCTCGTGATCGTGGACGAGAACGACAACGCGCCGCAGGTGCTGTACCGCCGGCGCGCGGCGGCGGCGGCGCGGCGCGGGCGCGGGGTGGGCGGGCGTGGAGCTGGCGCCGCGCTCGGCGGAGCCCGGGGCGCTGGTGGCCAAGGTGGTGGCGGTGGACGCGGACGCGGGGCAGAACGCGTGGCTGTCGTACGAGCTGGCCAAGGCGACGGAGCCGGGGCTGTTCCGCGTGGGGCTGCACAGCGGCGAGGTGCGGACGGCGCGCTTCCCGCTGGCCCGCGACGCGGCGCGGCAGAGCCTGGTGGTGGTGGTGAAGGACCACGGGCGGCCGGCGCTGTCGGCCACGGCGACGCTGACGGTGGTGCTGGCCGAGAGCGTGGCCGAGCTGCTGTCGGAGCTGGGCAGCGCGGCGGCGGCGCCGGGCGAGGCGGCCGGCAGCCTGACGCGGTGGCTGGTGGTGGCCGTGGCGGCCGTGTCCTGCCTCTTCCTCGCCTTCCTGCTGCTGCTGCTGGCGCTGCGCCTGCGGCGCTGGCGCCGCTCGCAGCTGCTGGCGGCGGGCAGCGGCGCCTTGCGCGGCGTCCCGGCCTCGCACTTCGTGGGCATCGACGGCGTCCGCGCCTTCCTGCACTCCTACTCGCACGAGGTGTCGCTCACCGCCGACTCGCGCAAGAGCCAGCTCCGCTTGTCGGGCGGCAGCTGCTGCGACACCCTCCCGGCCCGGCCGCCGCCCGACGAGCCCGCGCCGCTGCTCGGGGAGGACCCTGCCGGCGCCCGCCGCGCGGACCCCGCCGCTCCCCCGGTGAGTTCCTCTGAGCACACTTGCTCCGCGACGCTTCCCTCTGCTGCTTCTCTGCCCTTTCCCCGCCGCCTTCTCTCTCTGTCCCGCGCGCGGAGCTGTCGTTCCAAGGAAGGCAAAGCTGCGTTCAGCACCGCGCTGGGTGCTGGTGCCTCTTGCTGCGGGGAGGGGAGCGTGGGGTTGCGGCTCAGCGTTACAGTGGCTGTGGGAGGCCGGCGAAGGGAGCCTGCTGCCGGCTGGAGCTTCCTTAGAGCGGGCCTTTGGCTCTCATCACGGCGTTCCTGTGTTGCACGCCGTTCCCTGAGCCAGTCTCTCCTGGAGGACAGCGCCTCTTTTACTTTCAGACCCTTGACGTTTCTCCTCTGAGGTGCACTTAGCAGACAATCTGTCTCCCTCTTAGTGCAGAGATGTGAAGACAGCTATGTGCAGTCCGTGCGTGATCCTGATGCATGCTGAACAGAAATGTGTGGGCAACTGGCTGTTATGAGAGGTGCTTGCAGATGCTGAGGGTCAAAGAACACCATGCAAGGTGTGAAGGGTTGGAGATGGGAGTCGTGGGAGCTGTGTGTGAGGAGCTGTTGAAGGGCACAAGAGCTGTGGTTTGCTCCTTTCCCTGTTCAGTGCCCAGCTGTGGCGTCATGCAATGCGAGTTTCGTCTTCCCAAGCGAGTTTAGCCAGAAGACATGTTATTCCAGCTGCGTGGGGAGCCCTGGGAGGTTCTTCCTGTGTGTTTGCAGGTTGTCATCAGTTCTTAACTAACAGCTTAATTAGGTACTTATGCGAAATGCCATAATGGGAGCTTTGGGAAGAGGGAAGTGCCCTAATCTAGAAGAGTATGTTGTGCTCCCTTCCTCTCTGCGCGTGTTAAGTTCTTGCCTTGCTCGTTGTAATGATCTGAAGGTGGGCCTTTGTCTCTGACAGTGTGTGGAAGATCGCATCTGTTCCATTTGTCTGACTGTCCCGTACATGCCTCTCACGTTTACAGCTGTAAAGAGAAAGACTTCCATAGATGTGTTTCCTCCAAATGCGAACTGGAAGAAATGCTCTTGCTTGTCACATAGACATGGTGAGAAGTCACATATTCTCCATGGTAAGGAGCAGTTGTCTGTGCCACTTTTCTTTGGGTGGAGTCCATCTGCAAATGATGAAGATCAACGACAGGCATGCAATCTGTGAAGGGTTTGAGGAGAGTCTAGGGGGTGCTGTGCGTGAGGATGTACTGGTGGAGACAAGGCGTGTGTTTTGTCGATTCCAGGGTTTATTGCTGGCCTACATAAAATGAGTCTGAAGGTGTCTTATTTTGGATATCGCCTTGCTTGGACTCCAACTGACCAAGTTGTGGGTTCATCAGTTTGCTTTGCTGTTGCATGATGTTTCCTGGGAATGGCAGTTACTGAGCACAGACAGTACACTTTACGTTAAGATTGGAGAGTCATGTATCTTCCAAGTTGCCCAATGTGCTGCAGTAGGATGATGGTGTCTTTGAGCTGATGCTTTGGCGACTGGGTCTTTATAGGAGCTGCATATTGCTTATGCACTTGAGAACATTTTGCATTTCTTCAAGTAGAGTGATGAGCAGAGAAATCTGTTTGCACGCGTCCGTGTTGTGATCTTTGTTCTCAGTAAGGAGAAGTTGCGCGTGCAACTTTTCTTTCAATGGTGTCTGTCTGCAAAGGTAGCTTTCCTGTTGCATGATGTTTGGGCAGGGTGAAAAACTCTGTCTGCCCCGAGACAGGGCACCTGAAAAAGTTTGCTGTGGTACAATTTGAAATGACTAAAAGATGTCAAGACGTGTAAAAGTTCCGTTTGTCGTAGTTGTTATAAGAGGCTCGGAGTGGTGGTTCCATGCATTTTCCCTATTGTATCGTCCAAAGAAATTCCTTTGAGGAACTGTGGCTCTGGTCTTTGGTGTGAGCTGCTGTGTGAGCCTCCTGTGGAGTATTTGCCAAGTAGACAGCCTTCTTGTGTACCTCCTACAGCTGACATGATCTGAAATGTTAAGCTATGACGCCTTCACTTGTGTAGGTTTCCCATTCTTGCCTTGTTGGTTGTCCAGGTGTAAAGCTGGGCCTCATTGTGGCTGGTAACCCTTGAAACGTTGAAAGCTCTGTGAGAATTGTTGGGCTGGGGGAGCAGTTTCCATCCGTACCTTGAAGGTGTTCAGGTGCCAAGAGAAAGACTTTGATAGACTTGTGTTTCCCTAAGATGGCACGGAATGACATGCTCTTTTGCCTGTGGCTGACATATGGCCAAAACATTGGATATTGACCATGGTGCAAGTAATGACTGTGAATGTTGTGCAAGGAGGGTGAGAGGCTGGCTTTGAGGCAGGAAACTGGGCGAGTCTAGGTGTTTTTGGCTGAGCAGTGGTTTGATTTCATGCCTGGTGCCAAGGCCTGTGCCGTTTTGGCTGTGATCCTGGTTTCCCTGTCCTGAAAGGCAATGGTAGTCCTCCAATCCTGAAGTGTTTGTGCAATAACTGTGGGCAGAGAATATGATGCATGTGTAGAACAGCTTATAATTCCTGTGTGAAACCTCTTTCATCCATCTGTATCTCCTGGAACATTGCGATGGAGAATTGCTTCATAGTTGTCATGACCCTTTCTTTCAGGCCTTTATTTCCTGGAAGGTCGTGGTTCATTTTGCCCATTTCTGGGTGCTGCTTTTGCATTTGAAACTGTGTGTGTTTTTTTGCAGCAAATACTTACTTCAAGCACCTAAGACAGAAGTTTAGGTGTGAGGAAAATGAAGCAGAAGCTAAAAGAGCATCTGTTGTAGTTTCTCAGAAGACTTAGCTTGAGAAAGAGGCCCATGAGAAGGGGCTTACACTTACGGCTTCATATTTGTGGGAGATGAGCAGGCCACAGAGTAGAAAAATTGCTGAGAGCCATGACTATTTCTTAGAATGAAACTTGCTGCTGCGTAGTCCAGAGTAAGACTTTAGGGCTGCACTTGCAGCTTGAGATCTGAATGACTTCTGGTGCTCTCTGGGATGACTTTCCACGCCTGCAGTGAAGACTGAGACGTCCTCTCGGTGAGTTGCTCTGACACCACTTTCTCTTCTAATGCTTCCTTGCCTTGCTTGTCTGATTTATGTTTTTGTTGTTCTTTACCTGGTCTCCTACGTATGTAGGTTTCCTTGTAATTATCAGCAGAGCTTCGTTTAGCAATGCTGTCGTGTGTTCGTGCCTCTTGCTCATGCTGCAGGGAGTGTGAAAGGCAGGAGCTGTGAGGGTATCATGGTGTTCTGTTCTTGTTGGTGGGGAACATATGTAAACATGACCTCAGTAGAAGTGGCATCTCTGTGGAACAAGTGTGTGTGATAAAAGAGGGGAGGAGATTCCCGTGAGCCATGAGTTTGATGAGCCGTTCTCTGTTGGATGCCTGCTCCTCTTGTAGTTTGGCCGTTTACCATTTGGGTGCTTTTGAATCCTTCTATTTCTTCCGAGAATGGTGGTGAGCAGAGAAATACACCTGTCTTCTTGGTGGGATTGTAGTGCGTTATCCTCTCCTGATATGTTTTTGCCAATTAGGAGAAGGTCAGAAGCAAAGCTGCAAGTTGTGTAGGGTTGGAGAGAAGACTCGGGGAGCTCTGTGTGTAGAGGCTATAGCAGAACAGATGGTCATTTCCTTGCTTGTCACAGTTAACACAACCGTGTGCCTGATGGAGTACCATGCAATTTGAGTTGCTTCTGCTCAAGAAGTTTGGCCTCAGAAATGTTATTCCACCTGATCCGTTCATTTCTGTATGTTTCTAACTCTTGCCTTGCTTGTTGTCATGAGCTACAGCTTGACCTCAGGGCGTCTGATCCACTGGGGAAGGTCACATCTGTTGCAATTGTCTGAGTGCAGGGGCAGTTCCCGTACACCCCTTTGAGGTTTACAGCTGTAAAGAGGAAGGCTTTCATAGGCATACGTGTGCTCACCCAGGCACGCTTGTCTGTAGCACAAGAATGCAAAACCCATGTCTACTGCAGTCCTCAAAGTGCAGAGTGGCAACCCAGGCCAGGCAAGGAGTTTCCATGAAGAGACTAGGGGTCAGTGGGAGAACACGTGCAGGGTGTTCCCCACATGGTCCCCCAAATCATATTGGCCGCTCAGTTGGAAAGATATGGGTTTGACAGGCGGACCGTTAGATGGATAAGGAACTGGCTGGATGGCCGTGTACTAAGAGTCAGTGGCTCAATGTCCAAGTGGAAACCAGTAAGGTGTGGTATTCCTCAAGGGTCCGTACTGGGACCAGTAGTATTTAGTATCTTCATCAATGACATAGTGAGTGGGATTGAGTGCACCCAAAGCAAGTTTGCAGATGCTACCAGCTGAGTGGTGCAGTCGATTTGCTAGAGGGAAGGGATGCCACCCAGAGGGACCTTGACAGGCTGGAGGAGTGGGCCCATGTGAACCTTGTGCAGTTCAACAAGGCCAAGAGCAAGGTCCTGCCCCTGGGTTGGGGCAATCCGCAATATCAATACAGGCTGTGGGAGGACTGGATTGAGAGCAGCCTTGCAGAGAAGGACTTGGGGGTACTGGTAGGAGACAAATGGGACATGAGCTGGCCATGTGCACTTGCTGCCCAGAAAGCCAATCGTGTCCTTGGCTGCATAACAAGTAGCATGGCCAGCAGGTCGAGGGAGGTGGTGCTCCCCCTCTACCATGCTTTCATGAGACCCGACCTGGAGTACAGCGTACAGCTCTGGGCCCACACTACAAGAAAGACATGGACCTGTTAGAGCTGGTCCAGAGGAGGGCCACAAAAATGGTCAAAGGACTGGAACACCTCCCTATGAAGAAGAGCTGAAGGAGTTGAGGTTCTTCAGCCTGGAGAAGAGAAGGCTCTGGGAGACCTTATTGCGCCTTTTCAATATATAAAGGGGGTTGATAAGAGAGATGGGGAGAGACTTTTTACCAGGGCCTGTCATGACAGGACAAGGGGCAACGGTTTTGAACTGAAGGAGGGTAGGTTCTGATTTGACATGAAGAAGTAATGTTTTATGATGAGAGTGGTGAGAGACTGGAACAGGTTGCCCAGGGAAGTTGTGGATGCGCCATCATTGGAAGGGTTCAAGGACAGCTTGGACGGGGCTTTGAGCAACGTGACCTAGTGAAGGATGTCCCTGCCCATGGCAGAGGGGTGGACTCGGTGATCTTTACAAGTCCCTTCCAACCCAAACTACTGTATGATTCTATGAAAGACTCGACGTGGCTTGGCACTTTGCCATTGTCAGCCCCTCAAGTATGGAGATGCAAAAGAAGGAAGTTTTGTGAATCAGAAACAAAACAATAAAGATTATTTGGCTATGTTAGGATAGAGCTCTACACACTACCTTTAGGGTGATACATTTTGCAGTGTAATTGCTCTTCTCCCTACAAGAAAAATCAACAGTGGGACAAAGGTCAGAGACTTACAGGAGCAAAAGGAAGAAAGGCCGGGAAGAGGGAAACCCTTTGCAGGCCCGGCATGACAGGATTGCAATGACTTTTGCTTTGTTCTGTTTCTGATTACTTCTTGATTACTCCAACACAACTATTTCCTTCTTGGTATTTGTGGCAGGGAAGGAAAGCAGAACTGAAAAAACCTGACAGAGTGCTAAAAAGCTCTTAAAGTCTTCCCTAGCTATAATATGGTTGCTTGCTCTTATAGTTGCGTCATGATTATATAAAAGCTAGATGAGTTCCTTTATTATTGCTGTGCCAGGAACATTGCCTTCTGAGCATTCATTGTGGCTCAAGGGGACGACGTGAAAGTACCCGAGCGCATATGTCCGTTGTAAACGCCTTTGGAGTTGCATTAAGGAAAGGTTTCCATGCTTCCTGAGTCAAATAAAAGAGAGGTGTTGGTGGGGAATATATGTAAACATGACCTCAGTAGAAGTGGCATCTCTGTGGAACAAGTGTGTGTGATAAAAGAGGGGAGGAGATTCCCCGTGAGCCATGAGTTTGATGAGCCGTTCTCTGTTGGATGCCTGCTCCTCTTGTAGTTTGGCCGTTTACCATTTGGGTGCTTTTGAATCCTTCTATTTCTTCCGAGAATGGTGGTGAGCAGAGAAATATACCTAACCTCACGCCGAGGGCAGTGGGCTGCTGGGTCTTCCTTGCTCTGCTTGGGCGGCTACTGCTGATCTCTGTTTCCATGAAGGAATGAAACAGTGCTGTGCCGTGTCTTTGGTGGCAGCAGGCAGTGCGAAGCGGCACTTCCTGCGTCGTCAGCTGTCACACGAGTAGGGTCAGTGGAGAGGTTCCTGCCATTCAAGCTTGTGCTGGATAAAATGGTACAGGTGGTGTGACCCTCTGAGATGTAATGAGCTCTGCTGATGCTGGACGTCGAGAACGCAAAAAAAGGGTCTACAAAACCTGTGCTGTCTACAATGGTGTGTGTTAGTAACGGTGAAGGCGTACCCTTCCTGTGCTGAATGAGACCCTGTACCTTTCTGAACCTCCGTCCTCTTTCTCCTGAGTTTCCCCGGGTGGGGTGGATGGGAAGTGCTGATCCGTGTCTCCATGAAGGAAGGAATGAAGAAAGGAACGGGCAACCCCCTTCCACTCAGAGCAGGCAGCTAGCGGTGGCACTTCTTGGTTCTTTGGTGGTCAGAGGTTCGGGTTCAGCTGAGAGGTTTTGACTATGACTCTCGTTTGAGTTCGTAACAGTGAACACGGTAAATTAATGATTCTGCACGACAGAGTCGGGAAAAATGCGGTGGACGCTCGGTGTTGGAGCTTTTTCCTTCCTGATCACTTTTTTCCCAAGCCGATGTACTTGGACGTGGTTGATAGCTGGATGCAAACCCTTTGGTTAATGGTGTTTCCCAAAGGAAAGGTGCATGTGGCTCCACGCATGGAGAAGTTACAGATTGTTCCTCCCTAGTGAATGTTCCCCTCTTCCATGGAGTGCCCTGCCATGTTTTGGAGAAGGCTGCTGCAGAAATGGCAGCATTAATGGGACGGATACATTTTATCCAGGCATGATTTTTCCGAGTTCTTTGTGCAGTAATTTCTCATTTCTTTTTCCTGGGTGGTAGTTCCCTCTTTTTTACCGTCCCTGATCTGTCTTTCATACACAGGGGAAGGTGTAGAATGGGATCGCAAAAAAAACCCTACCAAACTGCCTTTTGTAGTTCAGAGCCTGTCTTCTTTTCCGATCCCCTTTTCCCAAAGAGAGGTGCTTGGCCCTGGTTGATCCCCTTGACAGGGGAATAGGAAACCGAGGAATTCAGTCTCTCAGCCACTTTTTGCAATAGCTGTTGCATCTACGTGTTGAGAAGAAGAGGCTCTACCCATCCTGAGAACATCTCTAAAACCAGAAGGAATTACTCAAAATGACAGCAATTAGGCACCTCAATAAAGTCCATTTACACTTTTACAAAGCCTCCACATAGTTCAGGGTGTGCAGCTGTACTTGTCTTCTCCTGCTGTCCTACAGTATTTTGTTGGAAAGTTGTCCTACCAACATGAAGATTCAAGCATTAGATGAACCCTGTACTAACAAGCATCCATCTTTTCCACCGTGATTGCTGAGAAAAATCAAAGCCCCTTCCTGCTCGTTCAAGCTCTCGAATTCCTCGGATAGATATAAATGTAAATGTGTATAAACTATACAAACCCTAAATTCATGTGGCCTAAGAAAAAGGGAAATCACCCGTTAAAGGCCTTCAAATTTCCTTTTCCATTATTAGCTCTATCTGTGGATGTACCCGCCTTTTAATACAATTCAGTTGCTCTCATCCAGTTCAAAAACACTGTAGAGAATAGACGAATACCGGGAAAAGAAAGGGCGTAAGAAAGATCTGGAGCAAACCAAGCCTGTTCTATGGCTGCACCCATCCCCGCTTTGCTGTTGTGGGCCACAGAAGAGGCACAGGAGCCGAGGCAGAGGGACCCGTTGTTCTTCTTGCTGTACTCGCACAGCCATTTTCCCTGCAGTTTGCGGGGAGCCGAGCAGATGGTTCTGGCCAGGTTCACTGCAGGTGCTTCCCGCCTCCCGGGTAGCTGTAGTACAGTGAGTGCGAAGTGATCAAGGGACGTAGAGGCTGAAACGGGGGTGGGTGGGAGAGCATGGTTTTCGAGCAGGAGGGAGCCTCCTCCGGCACTGTGTTTTGAGGAAGGTCTTCTAGGGAGAACTCCCAGAGCCCATGGCAGGCTCCTGGGCAACCCCAGCTCCACAGGAGCTTCGTCTATATCGCCATTACCACTTCATTCTTCCCGTGCGGTAGAAGTACCCCGCCCACGGGAGGCGTGTGATTTCTTTGTGGTCGTGATGGCCTGGAGGCTGAAAGAGGAGCTCGGCTGGAGACAAGCCAGCGCCGGAGATCAGGGCTGGACGGGAACCGATGTGTCCGCGGCGGCGGCCCCGTCCCCGCGAGCTGCCCGTGGCAAAGGCAGGGCGGGCAGCGCTCGGCAGCGCTCGGTGCCTGCAGTGCCGGGAGGAGGCTGCGGGCGCCGCTGTTGACCGAGGAGGAGCGAGAGGAAGGCCGGAGCGCTGCAGGCAGCCCCGCCCGCTGCGGCCCGGCTGGCTGGCTGGCTGGCTGGCTGGCTGGCGTGGGTGGGTGGCTCGGCGTCCGGGCGGTCTGCGAGCGTCCCCGCGGTGCGGAGCCGTGCTGCAGCGAGGCGGAGGGGCCGGCGGCAGCGGCCGGGAGCGGCGAGCCGGAGCGGGAGCGGGAGCCGGAGAGCCGGAGCCGGAGCCGGAGCGGGAGCCGGAGCGGGCGGCGGCGGGTCGGCGTTCGTCGGCGGGGAGCGTCCGGCGGTGGTGCGGTGCCGGCGGAGCCGCGGCGGCGATGTGCGCGGCGGGGAGGCGGTGGGGCCGGCGGGAGCGAGCCGTGCTGTGGTGCGTGCTGGTGTCGGCGTGGGAGGCGGCGTGGGGGCAGCTGCGCTACTTGGTTGCCGAGGAGATGCCGAAGGGCTCGTTCGTGGGCGACGTGGCCAAGGACCTGCGGCTGGACCTGCCGGCGCTCCGCGACAGCGGCGTCCGCGTTGTCTCCGAAGGCAGGACGCAGTACTTCGCTCTGCACGGGAAGACGGGACATTTAGTGACGGCGGAGAGGCTAGACAGAGAGCAGCTGTGCCGGCTGGTGGAGAAATGCGTGCTGCGCTGTGAGGTGATAGTGGAGGGGAAATGCAGGTTTACGCATCGAAGTGGAAATCACGGACATTAACGACAACGCGCCCAGCTTCGAGAGGCAGAAACGGAGGTGAGAATGAGCGAGACGACAGCGCTGGGGTCGCGGTTTCCCCTGGCCAGGGCTCACGACCCGGACGTGGGACCGAATTCCCTGCAGAGGTACGAGCTGAGCGGCGACGAGCACTTCTCGCTGGCCGTGCAGGCGGGCCCCGGCGGGGCTCAGCGTCCCGAGCTGGTGCTGGCGAAGGCGCTGGACCGGGAGGAGGCGGCGTTTCACGAGCTGGTGCTGAGGGCGAGCGACGGCGGAGAGCCGGCGCGGACGGGCACGGCGCGGATCCGCGTGGCGGTGCTGGACGCGAACGACAACGCGCCCGTGTTCAGCCAGGCGGAGTACACGGTGCGTGTGCCGGAGGACGTGCCCGTGGGCTCCGTCCTCGTCAGCGTCACGGCCGCCGACGCCGACGAGGGGCTGAACGGGCACGTGAAATACTCCTTGAAGAAAGTGTCGGACCTGGCATCGGAGGTTTTCCAGCTGGAGTCTGAGACGGGAGCGATCACGCTGGTGCGGAGCCTTGACTTCGAGGAAGGTGACTGCTACGAACTGGAGGTGCAGGCAGAGGACGGCTGGGGCCTTTCCGACACGGCGAAAGTCGCGATCAGCGTGACAGACGTGAACGACAACGCGCCCCAGATTTCGGTGCGGTCGGCGCTGAGTGCGATCTCTGAGGACGCGCCGCCGGGGACGGTGGTGGCCCTGCTGCACGTGCAGGACCGGGACTCGGGGCGAACGGCGAGGTGCGGTGCGCATCGCCGAGCGCGTCCCGTTCCGGCTGGAGCGGTCGTTTGAGGACTACTACCGCGTGGTGACGGCGAGCGAGCTGGACCGGGAGGCGGTGGCGGAGTACAACGTGACGGTGCGGGCGGCGGACGGCGGGTCGCCGGCGCTGTGGAGCAGCGCGGTGCTGGCGCTGCGGGTGCTGGACGTGAACGACAACGCGCCGGTGTTCGCGGAGGCGCGCTACAGCGCCCGGCTGCCCGAGAACAACGCGGCGGGCGCGCTGGTGCTGACGGTGCGGGCGTCGGACGCGGACTGGGGCAGAACGCGCGCGTGCGGTACCGGCTGTCGGAGGGGCGGGTGCGGGGCGCGCCGCTGTCGTCGTACGTGTCGGTGCAGGCGGAGACGGGCGCGCTGTACGCGCTGCGCTCCTTCGACTACGAGGAGGTGCGCGAGGTGGGGCTGTGGGTGCGGGCGGAGGACGGCGGCGCGCCGGCGCTGAGCAGCAACGTGTCGGTGCGGCTCGTGATCGTGGACGAGAACGACAACGCGCCGCAGGTGCTGTACCCGCCGGCGGCGGCGGCGGCGGCGGCGGCGGGGCGCGGGCGCGGGGTGGGCGGGCGTGGAGCTGGCGCCGCGCTCGGCGGAGCCCGGGGCGCTGGTGGCCAAGGTGGTGGCGGTGGACGCGGACGCGGGGCAGAACGCGTGGCTGTCGTACGAGCTGGCCAAGGCGACGGAGCCGGGGCTGTTCCGCGTGGGGCTGCACAGCGGCGAGGTGCGGACGGCGCGCTTCCCGCTGGCCCGCGACGCGGCGCGGCAGAGCCTGGTGGTGGTGGTGAAGGACCACGGGCGGCCGGCGCTGTCGGCCACGGCGACGCTGACGGTGGTGCTGGCCGAGAGCGTGGCCGAGCTGCTGTCGGAGCTGGGCAGCGCGGCGGCGGCGCCGGGCGAGGCGGCCGGCAGCCTGACGCGGTGGCTGGTGGTGGCCGTGGCGGCCGTGTCCTGCCTCTTCCTCGCCTTCCTGCTGCTGCTGCTGGCGCTGCGCCTGCGGCGCTGGCGCCGCTCGCAGCTGCTGGCGGCGGGCAGCGGCGCCTTGCGCGGCGTCCCGGCCTCGCACTTCGTGGGCATCGACGGCGTCCGCGCCTTCCTGCACTCCTACTCGCACGAGGTGTCGCTCACCGCCGACTCGCGCAAGAGCCAGCTCCGCTTGTCGGGCGGCAGCTGCTGCGACACCCTCCCGGCCCGGCCGCCGCCCGACGAGCCCGCGCCGCTGCTCGGGGAGGACCCTGCCGGCGCCCGCCGCGCGGACCCCGCCGCTCCCCCGGTGAGTTCCTCTGAGCACACTTGCTCCGCGACGCTTCCCTCTGCTGCTTCTCTGCCCTTTCCCCGCCGCCTTCTCTCTCTGTCCCGCGCGCGGAGCTGTCGTTCCAAGGAAGGCAAAGCTGCGTTCAGCACCGCGCTGGGTGCTGGTGCCTCTTGCTGCGGGGAGGGGAGCGTGGGGTTGCGGCTCAGCGTTACAGTGGCTGTGGGAGGCCGGCGAAGGGAGCCTGCTGCCGGCTGGAGCTTCCTTAGAGCGGGCCTTTGGCTCTCATCACGGCGTTCCTGTGTTGCACGCCGTTCCCTGAGCCAGTCTCTCCTGGAGGACAGCGCCTCTTTTACTTTCAGACCCTTGACGTTTCTCCTCTGAGGTGCACTCAGCAGACAATCTGCCTCCCTCTTAGTGCAGAGATGTGAAGACAGCTATGTGCAGTCCGTGCGTGATCCTGATGCATGCTGAACAGAAATGGTGTGGGCAACTGGTGTTTAATGAGAGGTGCTTGCAGATGCTGAGGGTCAAAGTACACCATGCAAGGTGTGAAGGGTTGGAGATGGGAGTCGTGGGAGCTGTGCGTGAGGAGCTGTTGAAGGGCACAAGAGCTGTGGTTTGCTCCTTTCCCTGTTCAGTGCCCAGCTGTGGTGTCATGCAATGTGAGTTTCGTCTTCCCAAGCGAGTTTAGCCAGAAGACATGTTATTCCAGCTGCGTGGGGAGCCCTGGGAGGTTCTTCCTGTGTGTTTGCAGGTTGTCATCGGTTCTTAACTAACAGCTTAATTAGGTACTTATGCGAAATGCCATAATGGGAGCTTTGGGAAGAGTGCCCTAATCTAGAAGAGTATGTTGTGCTCCCTTCCTCTCTGCGCGTGTTAAGTTCTTGCCTTGCTCGTTGTAATGATCTGAAGGTGGGCCTTTGTCTCTGACAGTGTGTGGAAGATCGCATCTGTTCCATTTGTCTGACTGTCCCGTACATGCCTCTCATGTTTACAGCTGTAAAGAGAAAGACTTCCATAGATGTGTTTCCTCCAAATGCGAACTGGAAGAAATGCTCTTGCTTGTCACATACACATGGTGAGAAGTCACATGTTCTCCATGGTAAGGAGCAGTTGTCTGTGCCAGTTTTCTTTGGATGGAGTCTATCTGCACATGATGAAGATCAACGACAGGCATGCAATCTGTGAAGGTTTGAGGAGAGTCTAGGGGGTGCTGTGCATGAGGATGTACTGGTGGAGACATGGCGTGTGTTTTGTTGATTCCCAGGGTTTATTGCTGGCCTACATAAAATGAGTCTGAAGGTGTGTTATTTTTGGATATCACCTTGCTTGGACTCCAACTGAGCAAGTTGTGGGTTCATCAGTTTACTTTGCTGTTGCATGATGTTTCCTGGGAATGGCAGTTACTGAGCACAGACATACACTTTACGTTAAGATTGGAGAGTCATGTATCTTCCAAGTTGCCCACTGTGCTGCAGTAGGATGATGGTGTCTTTGAGCTGATGCTTTGGCGACTGGGTCTTTATGGGAGCTGCGCATTGCTTATGCACTTGAGAACATTTTGCATTTCTTCAAGGTAGAGTGATGAGCAGAGAAATCTCTTTGCACGCGTCCGTGTTGTGATCTTGTTCTCAGTAAGGAGAAGTTGCGTGTGCAACTTTTCTTTCAATGGTGTCTGTCTGCAAAGGTAGCTTTCCTGTTGCATGATGTTTGGGCAGGGTGAAAAACTCTGTCTGCCCCGAGACAGGGCAGCTGAAAAAGTTTGCTGTGGTACAAGATGAAATGACTAAAAGATGTCAAGACAGTGTAAAAGTTTCCGTTTGTCGTAGTTGTTGTAAGAGGCCGGAGTGGTGGTTCCATGCATTTTCCCTATGTATCATCCAAAGAAATTCCTTTGAGGAACTGTGGCTCTGGTCTTTGGTGTGAGCTGCTGTGTGAGCCTCCTGTGGAGTATTTGCCAAGTAGACAGCCTTCTTGTGTACCTCCTACAGCTGACATGTTAAGCTATGACGCCTTCACTTGTGTAGGTTTCCCATTCTTGCCTTGTTGGTTGTCCAGGTGTAAAGCTGGGCCTCATTGTGGCTGGTAACCCTTGAAACGTTGAAAGCTCTGTGAGAATTGTTGGGCTGGGGGAGCAGTTTCCATCCGTACCTTGAAGGTGTTCAGGTGCAAGAGAAAGACTTTGACAGTCTTGTGTTTCCCTAAGATAGCATGGAATGACATGCTCTTTTGCTGTGGCTGACGTATGGCCAAAACATTGGATATTGACCATGGTGCAAGTAATGACTGTGAATGTTGTGCAAGGAGGGTGAGAGGCTGGCTTTGAGGCAGGAAACTGGGCGAGTCTAGGTGGTTTTTGGCTGAGCAGTGGTTTGATTCATGCCTGGTGCCAAGGCCTGTGCCGTTTTGGCTGTGATCCTGGTTTCCCTGTCCTGAAAAGCAATGGTAGTCCTCCAATCCTGAAGTGTTTGTGCAATAACTGTGGGCAGAGAACAATGATGCATGTGTAGAACAGCTTATAATTCCTGTGTGAAACCTCTTTCATCCATCCCTGGAACATTGCGATGGAGAATTGCTTCATAGTTGTCATGACCCTTTCTTTCAGGCCTTTATTTCCTGGAAGGTCGTGGTTCATTTTGCCCATTTCTGGGTGCTGCTTTTGCATTTGAAATGTGTGTGTTTTTTGCAGAAATACTTACTTCAGGCACCTAAGACAGAAATTTAGGTGTGAGGAAAATGAAGCAGAAGCTAAAAGAGAATCTGTTGTAGCTTCTCAGAAGACTTAGCTTGAGAAGAAGCCCATGAGAGGGGTTTACACTTACGGCTTCATATTTGTGGGAGATGAGCAGGCCACAGAGTAGAAAAATTGCTGAGAGCCCATGACTATTTCTTAGATGAAACTTGCTGCTGCGTAGTCCAGAGTAAGACTTTAGGGCTGCACTTGCAGCTTGAGATCTGAATGACTTCTGGGTGCTCTCAGGGATGACTTTCCACGCCTGCAGTGAAGACTGAGACGTCCTCTCGGTGAGTGCTCTGACACCACTTTCTCTTCTAATGCTTCCTTGCCTTACTTGTCTGATTTATGTTTTTGTTGTTCTTTACCTGGTCTCCTACGTATAGTAGGTTTCCTTGTAATTATCAGCAGAGCTTCGTTTAGCAATGTGTCGTGTGTTCGTGCCTCTTGCTCATGCTGCAGGGAGTGTGAAAGGCAGGAGCTGTGAGGGTATCATGGTGTTCTGTTCTTGTTGGTGGGGAACGTATGTAAACATGACCTTAGTAGAAGTGGCATCTGTTACATTTGTCTGACTGTCCCGTACGTGCCTTTCACGTTTACAGCTGTAAAGAGAAAGACTTCCATAGATGTGTTTCCTTCAAATGCGAACTGGAAGAAATGCTCTTGCTTGTCACATAGACATGGTGAGAAGTCACATGTTCTCCATGGTAAGGAGCAGTTGTCTGTGCCAGTTTTCTTTGGGTGGAGTCCATCTGCACATGATGAAGATCAACAACAGGCATGCAATCTGTGAAGGGTTTGAGGAGAGTCTAGGGGGTGCTGTGCGTGAGGAGGTACTGGTGGAGACAAGGCGTGTGTTTTGTCGATTTCCAAGCTTCATTGCTGGCGTACATGAAATGAGTCTGAAGGTGTTTTATTTCTGGATATTGCCTTGCTTGGACTCCAACTGACCAAGTTGTGGGTTCATCAGTTTGCTTTCCTGTTGCATGATGATTCCTGGGAATGACGGTTATTAGGCACAGTTGCAAACTTTGCATTACACGTGGTAGTGTACTGTATCTTCCAAGTTGCCCATGTGCTGAAGAAGGATGACGTTGCCGTTGAGCTGAGACTTTGATGAGTAGGTCTTTAATTGAGTTCCATAGCGCTCATGGCTTTTAGAACCTTTTCTGTTTCTTCTTCAAATTATATGGGATGAGCAGAAAATCTCTTTGCATGCATGGCTATGGTCTATGGTGTGAAGTTCTGTGTGAGCCTCCTGTGGGCTTGTTAGCAACGAGTTACCTTTTCTGTGTACCTACTACAACTGACACAATATGAAACGTGAAGCTATGATTCTTACACTTGTGTAGGTTTCCCATTCTTGCCTTGTTCTTTGTCCAGGTCTAAAGTTGGGCCTCATTTTGGCTGGTAATCTTTAACCATTAAAAGATGAAAAGACTGAGAGATTATCGGGCTGGGAGAGTAGTTTCCATCCATACCTTGAAGGCTTGCAGCTGTCAAGATGTGGTGGGTTAACCTTGGTGAGCCGCCAGGTGCCCACCAAGCTGCTCTGTCACTCCCCCTCCTTCAAGTGGATGGAAAATACAATGAAAAGGCTCATGGGTCGAGATAAGGGCAGGGAGATCACTCAGTGATTATCGTCACAGGCCAAACAGACTTGAGTCGGGGAAATTAATTTAATGTATTGCCAATGAAAGTCAGAGTAGGGTAATGAGAAAGAAGAACAATCTTAAAACATCTTCCCGCCACTCCTCCCTTCTTCCTGGGCTCAACTTCACTCCCGATTTCTCTACCTCCTCCCGCCGAGAGGTGCAGGGGGACGGGGAATGGGGGTTGCGGTCAGTTCATCCTGCGTTGTCTCTGCCACTCCTTCCTCCTCACGCCCTTCCCCTGCTCCAGCGTGGGGTCCCACCCATGGGAGACAGTCCTTTACGAACTTCTCCAACCAACTCCTTCCCACAGGCTGCAGATCTTCACAATGTGCTCCAGTATGGGTTCTCTCCATGGGGTGCAGTCCTTCAGGAACGGACTGCTTCAGCATAGGTCACCCGCAAGGGTCACAGGTCCTGCCAGAAGACGTGCTCCAGCATGGCTCCTCTCCACGGGGCCATGTTCTTCCAAGAGCCTGTTCCAGTGCGGGCTCTCCACAGGGTCACAGCCTCCTTCGGGGCACATCCACCCGCTCCAGCGCGGTGTCCTCCACGGGCGGCAGGGTGGATATCTGCTCCACCATGGACCTCCATGTGCTGCAGGGGACAACCTGCATCACCATGGTCTTCATCATGGGCTGCAGGGGAATCTCTGCTCCGGCACCTGGAGCACCTCCTTCTTCACTGACCTTGGTGTCTGCATAGTTGTTTCTCTCACGTATTCTCACTCCTCTCTCCCAGCTGCTGTTGCACAGCAGGTTTTAACCCTTCTTAAATATGTTATCCCGGAGGTGCTACCACTGTCGCTGATTGGCTCAGTTTGGCCAGCGCGGCTCCATCTTGGAGCCAGCTGGAACTGCCTCTGTCATACAGGAGGGAAGCTTCTGACATCTTCTCACAGAAGCCACCCCTGTAGCCCCCCGCTACCAAAGCCTTGCCACGCAAACCCAATGCACGAGACAAAGACTTTGATAGACTTCTGTTTCCCTAAAATGTCGCGGAATGAAATGCTCTTTTGCCTGTGGCCGATAGATGGCCAAAAGTTGGATATTGTCCATGGTGCAACTAGAGGCTGTGAACGCAGAGCAAGGAGCATGAGAGGCTGGCTTTGAACCAGGAAACTAGGTGGGTCAATGCGGTTTTGGATGAGCAACGATTTGATTTCATGGCTGGTGCCGAGGTCTGTGCCATTCATGCTGTGATCCTGGTTTCCCTGTCCTGAAAGGCAATGGTAATCCTCCAACAATAATAAAGTGTTTGTGCAATAACTGTGCATGTAGAGTGATGATGGTCCTCCTGCTGGCGGAGGACCTTTTCAGCGGGGACACCTCTGGGAAGTGGAGCCCGAGCACCAGTGCCAGCGCTGAAGAGCCGCCCGTCGACACCGACGTGCCACACGCCTACAAGCCCACGCTCTCGTTGTTTTCCTTGAGCCTTTCTGAACCTCTGTCCTCTTTGCCTTGGGTTTCCCTGGGTGGTGTCGATGGGAAGTGCTGGTCTGTATGTCCATGAAGCAATGAGAGAAGGAACAGTGTAACCCCCTTCCATTCTGAGCAGGAAGTGAGACATGGCACTAGCTTTTTCATCCTACGTGTAGGCTCAGTGGACAGTTGCTGGCCATTCAGTTTGTGCTGAGTAAAATGGTAGAAGCTAAAACTGGTGAAGCTGAAACCTTTTGATTTCTCGTGAAAGCGCTTGACTCTGCATAACAGACTCTGTAACAGGGTTGGGTTTGTGTTGCAGAGCTTCTTTTCCTTTCTCAATGCTTTTTCCCAATGGGATGCACTTGGACCTGATTGATAGCATTGGACACAGAGCTGTTGCTTATTGCTGTTTTGGGAATGGATTTCCAAAGGGAACGAGCGTGAGGTTCCATTAATAGAGAAATTAATTTTCTTCTGCGTAAAGAAAGAAAGGAGTCTCGCCGTCTGCCCTCCCAGCTTTTGGAGGAAGGCCGCTGCAGAAAGAGTAGCATTAGGCAGATGAATTCCTTTTCTCCAGGCATGATTTCTCTGTGTTGTTGCTGCAGCTCATTGTTTATTCCATCCTTGGGGGTAGTACCTTCCTGACATTCCTCTACATTGCTCAACTGACTTTTATATACAGGTGAGGGTCAAGGGAGATGTTGAGTATAGCTGAGGGTAGAAAAGCATTTCCCTGGAGGGCTGTAATTGCTATGGCATCAATACCGGATTTCATCCATCCATACCTTGAAGTTTCCATCCGTACCTTGAAGGCTTAGAGGCGCCAAGACAAGGACTTTGATAGACTTCTGTCGCCCTAAAATGTCGCTGAATGAAATGCTCTTTTGCCTGTGGCTGACAGATGGCCAAAAGTTGGATATTGTCCATGGTTCAACGAAAGGCTGTGAAGGCAGGGCAAGGAGGGTGAGACACTGGCTTTGAACCAGGAAACCAGGTGAGTCAATGTGTTTTTGGCTGGGCAATGGTTTGATTTCATGGCTGGTGCCAAGACCTGGGCCATTCACGTTATGATCCTAGCTCTGCTGTCCTGAAAGGCAATGACAGTCTTCTGATGAGAAAGTATTTGTCTAATAACTCGGCATTTAGAAGGACGATGCATGGGTAGAATGGCTTACAATTCCTATGTGAAACCTCCTTTATCCATCTGCATCTCCTTTAACATTGTGATGTAGAGTTTCTTCAGAGGTGGGATTAAACTTTCTTGCAGGCCTTTGTTTCCTGGAAGCTCATGGTTCATTTTCCCCATTTCTGGATAGTTCTTTATGTTTTTGAAACTGTGAGTGTTGTTTTGCAGCAAATACGTACTTCAGCCACCTAAGACAGAATTTTAGGTGTGAGGAACATGAAGCAAAAGCTAAAAGAGAATCTCTAATATTTTCTCTTAGCTTGAGAAAGACACCCATGAGAAGGTGTTTACACTTACAGCATTTTATTTGTAGGGAGATTAACGGGCCACGTAGTAAAAAGCAACTGATGAGAGCTGACGAATATTCCATAAAACAAATGCCCTACTATGTAGTCTAGAGTAAGATTTTAAGGTCGCCCTTGGAGCTTGAGACCTCAATGGCTGCCAGGTACTCTGGAGGATGACTTTCAATGCCCACAGTGAAGAGCGAGACATCCTCCCAGTGACTTTCCTCTGACAACATTTTCTCTTTCCAGGCTTCCTTGAGTTGCTTGTCAGTTTTTTCTCTTTCCGTGGTCTCCTGTGTATGTAGGTTGAGTTATAAGCAGCAGGCTATCTTCCCTGTGTGTTAGTGCCTCTTGCTCGTGCTAGAGCTGGTATGGAAGGCAGGAGATGTGAGGGTGCATTTGTGTTCTGTTTTTGGTAGGAAGAGTAGATGAAAGCATGACTATAGTAGAAGTTGCGTCTGTGTGGAAGAGTGCGTATGATAAAAGAGGGGAGGAGATTCCACCTAAGTCACTAGTTTGATGGCCCATTGTCTGTTGGATGACCGCTCCTCTTTACTTCAGCTGTTGCTCCTTCATGTGCTTTAGAGTCCTTCTGTTTCTTCTGAGAATGGTGGTGAGCAGACAAATGTAGCTCCTTCTTGGTGTGATCGTGGTGCATCATCATATCACGATATGTTTTTGCCACTTAAGAGAAGGTCAGAAGCAAACCTGCAAGTTGTGTAGGGTTGGCGAGAAGCCTTGGGGGAGATGTGTTGGTGGGGGGCCGTAGAAGAAGAGATGGTCATTTCCCTGCTTGTCATAGTTACTCCCTTAGGCACACGGTTGTGGTACCATGCAATTCGAGTTGCTTCTGCTCAAGAAGTTTGGCCTCAGAATTCCCTTCATTCCTGTATGTTTCTAACTCTTGCCTTGCTTGTTGTCATGAGCTACAGCTCGACCTCAGGGCGTCTGATCCACTGGGGAAGGTCACATCTGTTGCAACTGAGTGCAGGGGCAGTTCCCGTACACCCCTTTGAGGTTTACAGCTGTAAAGAGGAAGGCTTTCATAGGCATACGTGTGCTCACCCAGGCACGCTTGTCTGTAGCACAAGAATGCAAACCCATGTCTACTGCAGTCCTCAAAGTGCAGAGTGGCAACCCAGGCCAGGCAAGGAGTTTCCATGAACAGCTTTGACAGTTGGACAGTTAGATGGATAAGGAACTGGCTGGATGGCTGCATCCAAAGAGCTCTAGTCAATGGCTCAACATCCAATTGGAAACCAGCAACGTGTGGTGTCCCGCAAGGGTCCGTACTGGGACCAATACTATTTAAGTTATCTCAAGAATATGTTCATCAATAACCCACACAGTGGAATTGAGTGCACCCACAGCAAGTTTGCAGATGACACCGAACTGAGTGGTGCAATTGATTCCCTAGAGGGAAGGGATGCCATCCAGAGGGACCTTGACAGGCTGGAGGAGTGGGCCCATGTGAACAAGGCCAAGTGCAAGGTCCTGCCCCTGGGTTCGGGGCAATCCCCAGTTTCAGTACAGAGTGGGGGATTGAGAGCAGCCTTGTGAAGAAGGACTTGGGGGTACTGGTAGGAGACAAATGGGACATGAGCTGGCCATGTGCACTTGCTGCCCAGAAAGCCAATCATATCCTGGGCTGTATAACAAGTAGCATGGCCAGCAGGTCGAGGGAGGTGGTGCTCCCCCTCTCCCACGCTTTCGTGAGACCATAGCTGGAGTACTGCATAGCTCTGGGGCCCACACTACAAGAAAGACATGGACCTGTTAGAGCTGGTCCAGAGGAGGGCCACAAAAATGGTCAAAGGACTGGAACACCTCCCTATGAAGAAGGGCTGAAGGAGTTGAGGTTCTTCAGCCTGGAGAAGAGAAGGCTCTGGGGAGACCTTATTGCGCCTTTTCAATATATAAAGGGGGTTGATAAGAAAGATGGAGAGAGGCTTTTTACCAGGGCCTGTCGTGACAGGACAAGGGCAATAGTTTTAAACCGAAGGAGGGTAGATTTTGATTGCACATAAGGAAGAAATGTTTTATGATGAGAGTGGTGAGAGACTGGAGCAGGTTGCCCAGGGAAGTTGTGGATGCGCCATCATTGGAAGGGTTCAAGGACAGCTTGGATGGGGCTTTGAGCAACGTGATCTAGTGAAGGATGTCCCTGCCCATGGCAGAGGGTGGACTCGATGATCTTTAAAGGGCTTTTCCAACCAAACCCACTGTACAATTCTATGAAAGACTCGATGCTTGGTACTTTGCCATTGTCAGCCCCTCAAGTATGGAGATGCAAAAGAAGGAGTTTTGTGAATCAGAAAGACAATCGTAGAGGTCTATCTTATTGTCAGTAATTCCTGAGTCTAATAGAAGAGAGACCCCAAAGCTGGGTGCAGCCACTGAACCAGTAGTCAAATCCCGGGCCCCTGGGAGCGCGGCCATCAGCCGGCTGCGGTGGCGTCGCGGCGCCTCCGGGTGCCGCTGTTGGCCGACGCGGAGCGGCGCTGGAGCCGCAGCCGGGGCCGGAGCCGGGGCCGGAGCCGGAGCCGGAGCCGCCGCAGCGTCGTGCCCCCGCAGGCTGCTCGCTCGCACGGCGCCGGCCAGAGCGGCAGCGGCACGGGCAGCAGAGGCGAGAGGCGGCGCGGGAGCGGCGGCGTCCGAGCCGGCGCCGAGATCGCTGCCGTCCGGCGGCCCCTGCGCTCGCTGCGGAGAGCGGCTGGAAGGGAGGGAGGGCAGCGGCAGGAGGGAGGAGCGCGGCGAGCGCTGCCGAGAATGGCGGGCAGGCAGAGGCAGAGCCGCCGGCGAGCAGCCGGGCGAGTGCTGCTGCCCGCTTTGCTGCTGGGCTTGTGCTGCCGGGCGGCGCCGGAGCGGATCCGCTACGCCATCGCCGAGGAGCTGGGCAGAGGCTCGCTGGTGGGGCCGCTGGCGCGGGACCTGGGGCTGAGCCCGGCGGAGCTGCCGGCACGCAAGCTGCGGCTCAGCGCCGAGAAGCACTACTTCGGCGTGAGCGGGGAGACCGGGAACCTGTACGTGAGCGAGAGGCTGGACCGGGAGGAGCTGTGCGGCGAGGCGGCGTCCTGCTCCGTCAGCTTCGAGGCGCTGCTGCAGAACCCGCTCAACGTTTTCCACGTCGAGGTGGCCATCCAGGACGTCAACGACAACTCCCCGGCCTTCAGCAAGCCTGCTCTGGACTTCGAGATCCCTGAGTTGACGCTTCCCGGTGCTCGTTTTCCGCTGGAGATGGCCCGAGACGCGGACGCGGGCAGCAACTCGCTGCTGACTTACGAGCTCACCAGCAACCCGTCCTTCACTCTGGCCGTGAAGGAGGGCCCGGGTGGAAAGCAGCAGCCGGAATTAGTGCTGGAGAGCGCGTTGGACCGCGAGCAGCAGAGCTCCTTTCAGCTGGTGCTGACGGCGGTGGATGGCGGGGACCCGTGAGGTCCGGGACCGTGCAGGTTCGCGTCAACGTGACGGACGCCAACGACAACGCGCCCGTGTTCAGTAAAAGCGTGTACGAGGCGCGAGTGCGGGAGAATGTGCCGGCGGGGTCGCTGGTGCTGCGGGTGCGGGCCACGGACGCGGACGCGGGCTCCAACGGGCGGGTCTCGTACTCCTTCGGCAACGTCGCGGACGGCGTCCGCGCCTTGTTCGGTGTCGACAGCGACAGCGGCGAGGTCAGGACGGCGGGGCCGCTCGATTTCGAGGAGAAGAGCAGATACAGCTTCGGGCTGGAGGCGAGGGACGGCGGCGGGCTCACGGCTCACTGCGAAGTGCAGATAGACATCACGGACGAGAACGACAACGCGCCGGAGATCACGGTGTTGTCGGTGTCGAGCCCGGTGCCCGAGGACGCGCCGGCCGGCACGGTGGTGGCGGTGGTGAAAGTGCGGGACCGGGACTCCGGGGAGAACGGGCAGGTGTGGTGCGAGCTGTCGGGCGAGGCGCCGCTGTCGATCGTGGCGTCGTCGGCGGCTCGTACAAGGTGGTGACGGCGAGCGCGCTGGACCGGGAGCAGGCGCCCGAGCAGCGGGCGACGGTGGTGGCCAGGGACCGGGGCAGCCCGGCGCTGTGGAGCCGCCGGCGCTGGTGCTGGAGGTGTCGGACGTGAACGACAACGCGCCGGTGTTCGAGGAGGCCGCCTACAGCGCCTACGTGGCGGAGAACAACGCGGCGGGCGCGCCGGTGCTGCGCGTGCGCGCGCGGGACGCGGACGCGGGCGCCAACGGGCGCGTGAGCTACTGGCTGGCGGGCGGCAGCGCGGCGCGGGGGCGCGGCGCCGTACGTGTCGGTGGAGGCGCGGAGCGGCGCGGTGTACGCGCAGCGCTCCTTCGACTACGAGGAGTGCCGCGAGTTCGCGGTGGCGGTGCGGGCGCAGGACGGCGGGGCGCCGGCGCGGAGCTCGACGGCGACGGTGCGCGTCTTCGTGCTGGACCGCAACGACAACGCGCCGCGGGTGCTGTGGCCGGCGGCGGGGGCGGGGCGGGGCGGCGGCGGCGCCGTTCGAGGTGGTGCCGCGGTCGGCCGAGGCCGGGTACCTGGTGGCGAAGGTGGTGGCGGTGGACGCGGACGCGGGGCGCAACGCGTGGCTGTCGTACGAGCTGGTGCAGGCGCCGGAGCCGGCGCTGTTCCGCGTGGGGCTGCACAGCGGCGAGGTGCGGACGGCGCGGGCCGTGTCGGCGAGGGACGCGGCGAAGCAGCGGCTGGTGGCCGTGGTGAAGGACCACGGGCAGCCGGCGCTGTCGGCCACGGCCACGCTGCACGTGGTGCTGGCCGAGAGCTTGCAGGAGGCGCTGCCGGAGCTGAGCGAGGGCGGCGGGCGGCGAGTCGCCGGCGGAGCTGCAGTTCTACCTGGTGCTGGCGCTGGCGCTCCTCTCCGCCCTGTTCCTGCTGAGCGTGGCGCTGGCCGTGCTGGCGCGGGTGCGCCGGGCCGGGCCGCCCGCCGTCCTGCGCTGCCTGGGCGCGCAGCGCTTCTCCGTGGCCGGCGGCGCCTTGCCGGCCGACTTCTGCGAGGGCACCTTGCCCTACTCCTACAACCTGTGCGTGGCGCCGGGCCGCGCCGTCGCCGAGGCCGCTTGGCTGCCGCCGCCGCCGCCGCTGCCCAGCCTGCCCGCGGAGGAGCTTCTGGGCGGGGAGCCCTGCGGGAAGCGGAGCCCGAGCAGCAGCGCCGGCGCGGGAGAGCCGCCCGCCGACGCCGACGCCGACGCCCCGCAGGTCTGTAAGCCCGCGCAGTCCTTGCCTCTGAGCCTTTCCGAACTCAGGCCGAGGGCGTGGGC
Organism: Gymnogyps californianus; assembly: GCF_018139145.2. Lineage (NCBI taxonomy): Eukaryota > Metazoa > Chordata > Aves > Accipitriformes > Cathartidae > Gymnogyps > Gymnogyps californianus. Next base: position 169,026 of record NW_026114476.1, on the reverse strand, counting down.
TGCTGGGTCTTCCTTGCTCTGCTTGGGCGGCCACTGCCGATCCCTGTTTCCATGAAGGAATGAAACAGTGCTGTGCCGTGTCTTTGGTGGCAGCAGGCAGTGCGAAGCGGCACTTCCTGCGTCGTCAGCTGTCACACGAGTAGGGTCAGTGGAGAGGTTCCTGCCATTCAAGCTGTGCTGGATAAAATGGTACAGGTGTGGTGACCCTCTGAGAGGTAATGAGCTCTGCTGATGCTGGACGTCGAGAAGGCAAAAAAGGGTCTACAAAACCTGTGCTGTCTACAGTGGTGTGTGTTAGTAACGGTGAAGGCGTACCCTTCCTGTGCCGAATGAGACCCTGTACCTTTCTGAACCTCCGTCCTCTTTCTCCTGGGTTTCCGGGTGGGTGTGGATGGGAAGTGCTGATCCGTGTCTCCATGAAGGAAGGAATGAAGAAAGGAACGGGGTAACCCCTTCCACTCAGAGCAGGCAGCTAGCGGGCACTTCTTGGTTCTTTGGTGGTCAGAGGTTCGGGTTCAGCTGAGAGGTTTTGACTACGACTCTCGTTTGAGTTCGTAACGTGAACACGGTAAATTAATGATTCTGCACGACAGAGTCGGGAAAATATGGCGGACGCTCGGTGTTGGAGCTTTTTCCTTCCCGATCACTTTTTTCCCAAGCCGATGTACTTGGACGTGGTTGATAGCTGGATGCAAACCCTTTGGTTAATGGTGTTTCCCAAAGGAAAGGTGCGTGTGGCTCCACGCATGGAGAAGTTACAGATTGTTCCTCCCTAGTGAATGTTCCCCTCTTCCATGGAGTGCCCTGCCATGTTTTGGAGAAGGCTGCTGCAGAAATGGCAGCATTAATGGATGGATACATTTTATCCAGGCATGATTTTCCAAGTTCTTTCTGCTAGCGTTAGTTCCCTCTTTTTTACCGTCCCTATCTGTCTTTCAACACAGGGGAAGGTGTAGAATGGAACCTCAAAAAACCCAGACAAACTGCCTTTTGTAGTTCAGACCTGTCCTCTTTTCCGATCCCTTTTTCCCAAAGAGAGGTGCTTGGCCCTGGTTGATCGCATTGACAGGGGAATAGGAAACCGAGGAATTCAGTCCCTCAGCCGCTTTTTGGAATAGTGCCTGATTTACAGTAGAGGTAGTGGGCTGTTGGTCTTCGTTTGCTTTGGCAGTTAGTGCCGATCTCTGTTTCCATGAAGGAATGAAATAATCCTGTACCGCCATGTTTTGGCAGATGCCAAAAGCTGATGGCACCTCCTTGTCATCAGCTGTCACACGAGTCGAGTCAGTGGAGAGGTTCTGCCATTCAAGCTGTGCTGGATAAAATGGTACAGGTTGGTGTGACCCTTGAGATGTAATGAGCTCTGCTGATGCTGGACGTCGAGAAGGCAAAAAAATGGTCTACAAAACCTGTGCTGTCTACAGTGGTGTGTGTTAGTAACGGTGAAGGCAGATCCTTCCTGTGCAGAATGAGATCCTTTACTGCGTACAATGAGATTGCTAATTCCACATGACACGGTCGGTAAAATGTGGTTGACGCTTGGTGTTGAGTTTCCTTCCCGATCGCTTTCCTGAAGCGGTGGACTTTGACACCTGAGCAAAAACCCGTTGGTTAATGCTGTTTAGTGTTGGACTCCCAAAGGAACGTGCATGAGGCTGCAGGAATGGAGAAGTCAGAGATTGTTCCTCCACCTCTGCCATGTGCCTCACACTTTTGAGGAAGCTGCTGCAAAAATGGCAGAGCTAGGGGGATTATTTTGTCCAGGCATTATCTCTCTGTGTGCTTTGTGCAGCATTTCTCGTGTATTGTTCCATCGTGGGTGGTATTTTCTGCCGTTCTAGATCTCTTTTATACAGAGGTTAAGGCGTAGAATGGGATCTCCCTCCGCGCCCAAAATCACCTTTTGTGTTTCAGAGCCTCTCTTCTTTAGGACAAAGAGTTCTACTTTGTCCTGTTGGTAGCGTTTCAGTCTAAGGGTTTGCTTTATGCGTGAGTTTCTTTTTTGTCATGGACCCAGCACCAGAGAGTGCATGCGCATCACTGCCTGCTGCTGACTTACTCTAGAATGGGCGCTGAGTCCTAAGTGGAAGCCACGGCCTGTAGTGTAAGGCTGTCACCCAAACTTCCGAAGTGGTGTTGGAGAAGGGGGAGAAATGGAGGCTGCTTCAGAGCAGGGGGATCTCTGTTGCTGCCTTGTACTGTAGGTTGGGGTTGGAGAAATAATGTGGCTGCTGGCGTTCCAGTATGAGGCCGTTTTGATCTGCAGAAAGGGTGAGGAAAAGTCATTCAAGCACGACTACTGCAAAAGCTGTGCAACTCTGGTGGAGATTGTGCTTTTGGACTAATGCAATAAGACACGTAATATTCCACACGTCATATTACGAAAACTTTATTTCACCATTACAAGAACATTTTTTGCCGTGCGGTAGAAGTACGCCGCCCACGGGAGGCGTGTGATTTCTTTGTGGTCGGGATGGCTGGAGGCTGAAAGAGGAGCTCGGCTGGAGACAAGCCAGCGCCGGAGATCAGGGCTGGACGGGAACCGATGTGTCCGCGGCGGCGGCCCCGTCCCCGCGAGCTGCCCGTGGCAAAGGCAGGGCGGGCAGCGCTCGGCAGCGCTCGGTGCCTGCAGTGCCGGGAGGAGGCTGCGGGCGCCGCTGTTGACCGAGGAGGAGCGAGAGGAAGGCCGGAGCGCTGCAGGCAGCCCCGCCCGCTGCGGCCCGGCTGGCTGGCTGGCTGGCTGGCTGGGTGGGTGGGTGGCTCGGCGTCCGGGCGGTCTGCGAGCGTCCCCGCGGTGCGGAGCCGTGCTGCAGCGAGGCGGAGGGGCCGGCGGCAGCGGCCGGGAGCGGCGAGCCGGAGCCGGAGCCGGAGCCGGAGCGGAGCGGGCCGGAGCCGGAGCCGGAGCCGGAGCCGGAGCCGGAGCCGGAGCCGAGGGGAGCGGGTCGGCGTTCGTCGGCGGGGAGCGTCCGGCGGTGGTGCGGTGCCGGCGGAGCCGCGGCGGCGATGTGCGCGGCGGGGAGGCGGTGGGGCCGGCGGGAGCGAGCCGTGCTGTGGTGCGTGCTGGTGTCGGCGTGGGAGGCGGCGTGGGGGCAGCTGCGCTACTCGGTTGCCGAGGAGATGCCGAAGGGCTCGTTCGTGGGCGACGTGGCCAAGGACCTGCGGCTGGACCTGCCGGCGCTCCGCGACAGCGGCGTCCGTTGTCTCCGAAGGCAGGACGCAGTACTTCGCTCTGCACGGGAAGACGGGACATTTAGTGACGGCGGAGAGGCTAGACAGAGAGCAGCTCTGCGAGAGTGTGCAGCAATGCGTGCTGCGCTGTGAGGTGATAGTGGAGGGGAAATGCAGGTTTACATCGAAGTGGAAATCACGGACATTAACGACAACGCGCCCAGCTTCAAGGAAGTTGAGTGGAGGAGAGAATGAGCGAGACGACAGCGCTGGGTCGCGGTTTCCCCTGGCCGAGGCTCACGACCCGGACGTGGGACCGAATTCCCTGCAGAGGTACGAGCTGAGCGGCGACGAGCACTTCTCGCTGGCCGTGCAGGCGGGCCCCGGCGGGGCTCAGCGTCCCGAGCTGGTGCTGGCGAAGGCGCTGGACCGGGAGGAGGCGGCGTTTCACGAGCTGGTGCTGAGGGCGAGCGACGGCGGAGAGCCGGCGCGGACGGGCACGGCGCGGATCCGCGTGGCGGTGCTGGACGCGAACGACAACGCGCCCGTGTTCAGCCAGGCGGAGTACACGGTGCGTGTGCCGGAGGACGTGCCCGTGGGCTCCGTCCTCGTCAGCGTCACGGCCGCCGACGCCGACGAGGGGCTGAACGGGCACGTGAAATACTTGTTCAAGAAAATCACAGAGAAAGCCTCGCGGATTTTCCAGCTGGAGTCTGAGACGGGAGCGATCACGCTGGTGCGGAGCCTGGACTTCGAGGAAGGCGACTCGTACGAACTGGAGGTGCAGGCACGGGACGGCGGGGGCCTTCCGACACGGCGAAAGTCGCGATCAGCGTGACAGACGTGAACGACAACGCGCCCAGATTTCGGTGCGGTCGGCGCTGGCTGCGATCTCTGAGGACGCGCCGCCGGGGACGGTGGTGGCCCTGCTGCACGTGCAGGACCGGGACTCGGGGGCGAACGGCGAGGTGCGGTGCTCGCGAGCGCGTCCCGTTCCGGCTGGAGCGCGGAGGACTACTAGCGTGGTGACGGCGAGCGAGCTGGACCGGGAGGCGGTGGCGGAGTACAACGTGACGGTGCGGGCGGCGGACGGCGGGTCGCCGGCGCTGTGGAGCAGCGCGGTGCTGGCGCTGCGGGTGCTGGACGTGAACGACAACGCGCCGGTGTTCGCGGAGGCGCGCTACAGCGCCCGGCTGCCCGAGAACAACGCGGCGGGCGCGCTGGTGCTGACGGTGCGGGCGTCGGACGCGGACTGGGGGCAGAACGCGCGCGTGCGGTACCGGCTGTCGGAGGGGCGGGTGCGGGGCGCGCCGCTGTCGTCGTACGTGTCGGTGCAGGCGGAGACGGGCGCGCTGTACGCGCTGCGCTCCTTCGACTACGAGGAGGTGCGCGAGGTGGGGCTGTGGGTGCGGGCGGAGGACGGCGGCGCGCCGGCGCTGAGCAGCAACGTGTCGGTGCGGCTCGTGATCGTGGACGAGAACGACAACGCGCCGCAGGTGCTGTACCCGCCGGCGGCGGCGGCGGCGGGCGCGGGCGCGGGGTGGGCGGGCGTGGAGCTGGCGCCGCGCTCGGCGGAGCCCGGGGCGCTGGTGGCCAAGGTGGTGGCGGTGGACGCGGACGCGGGCAGAACGCGTGGCTGTCGTACGAGCTGGCCAAGGCGACGGAGCCGGGGCTGTTCCGCGTGGGGCTGCACAGCGGCGAGGTGCGGACGGCGCGCTTCCCGCTGGCCCGCGACGCGGCGCGGCAGAGCCTGGTGGTGGTGGTGAAGGACCACGGGCGGCCGGCGCTGTCGGCCACGGCGACGCTGACGGTGGTGCTGGCCGAGAGCGTGGCCGAGCTGCTGTCGGAGCTGGGCAGCGCGGCGGCGGCGCCGGGCGAGGCGGCCGGCAGCCTGACGCGGTGGCTGGTGGTGGCCGTGGCGGCCGTGTCCTGCCTCTTCCTCGCCTTCCTGCTGCTGCTGCTGGCGCTGCGCCTGCGGCGCTGGCGCCGCTCGCAGCTGCTGGCGGCGGGCAGCGGCGCCTTGCGCGGCGTCCCGGCCTCGCACTTCGTGGGCATCGACGGCGTCCGCGCCTTCCTGCACTCCTACTCGCACGAGGTGTCGCTCACCGCCGACTCGCGCAAGAGCCAGCTCCGCTTGTCGGGCGGCAGCTGCTGCGACACCCTCCCGGCCCGGCCGCCGCCCGACGAGCCCGCGCCGCTGCTCGGGGAGGACCCTGCCGGCGCCCGCCGCGCGGACCCCGCCGCTCCCCCGGTGAGTTCCTCTGAGCACACTTGCTCCGCGACGCTTCCCTCTGCTGCTTCTCTGCCCTTTCCCCGCCGCCTTCTCTCTCTGTCCCGCGCGCGGAGCTGTCGTTCCAAGGAAGGCAAAGCTGCGTTCAGCACCGCGCTGGGTGCTGGTGCCTCTTGCTGCGGGGAGGGGAGCGTGGGGTTGCGGCTCAGCGTTACAGTGGCTGTGGGAGGCCGGCGAAGGGAGCCTGCTGCCGGCTGGAGCTTCCTTAGAGCGGGCCTTTGGCTCTCATCACGGCGTTCCTGTGTTGCACGCCGTTCCCTGAGCCAGTCTCTCCTGGAGGACAGCGCCTCTTTTACTTTCAGACCCTTGACGTTTCTCCTCTGAGGTGCACTTGGCAGACAATCTGTCTCCCTCTTAGTGCAGAGATGTGAAGACAGCTATGTGCAGTCGTGCGTGATCCTGATGCATGCTGAACAGAAATGTGTGGGCAACTGGCTGTATGATGAGAGGTGCTTGCAAATGCTGAGGGTCAAAGAACACCATGCAAGGTGTGAAGGGTTGGAGATGGGAGTCGTGGGAGCTGTGCGTGAGGGGCTGTTGAAGGGCACAAGAGCTGTGGTTTGCTCCTTTCCCTGTTCAGTGCCCAGCTTGGTGTCATGCAATGCGAGTTTCGTCTTCCCAAGCGAGTTTAGCCAGAAGACATGTTATTCCAGCTGCGTGGGGAGCCCTGGGAGGTTCTTCCTGTGTGTTTGCAGGTTGTCATCAGTTCTTAACTAACAGCTTAATTAGGTACTTATGAGAAATGCCTAATGGGAGCTTTGGGAAGAGGAAAGTGCCCTAATCTAGAAGAGTATGTTTGCTCCCTTCCTCTCTGCGTGTTAAGTTCTTGCCTTGCTCGTTGTCATGATCTGAAGGTGGGCCTTTGTCTCTGACAGTGTGTGTGGAAGATCGCATCTGTTCCATTTGTCTGACTGTCCCGTACATGCCTCTCACGTTTACAGCTGTAAAGAGAAACACTTCCATAGATGTGTTTCCTCAAATGCGAACTGGAAGAAATGCTCTTGCTTGTCACATAGACATGGTGAGAAGTCACATGTTCTCCATGGTAAGGAGCAGTTGTCTGTGCCAGTTTTTCTTTGGGTGGAGTCCATCTGCACATGATGAAGATCAACGACAGGCATGCAATCTGTGAAGGGTTTGAGGAGAGTCTAGGGGTGCTGTGCGTGAGGAGGTACTGGTGGAGACAAGGCGTGTGTTTTGTCGTTCCAAGCTTCATTGCTGGCCTACATAAAATGAGTCTGAAGGTGTTGTTATTTCTGGATATCGCCTTGCTTGGACTCCAACTGGCCAAGTTGTGGGTTCATCAGTTTGCTTTGCTGTTGCATGATGTTTCCTGGGAATGGCAGTTACTGAGCACAGAGTACACTTTACGTTAAGATTGGAGAGTCATGTATCTTCCAAGTTGCCCAATGTGCTGCAGTAGGATGATGGTGTCTTTGAGCTGATGCTTTGGCGACTGGGTCTTTATGGAGCTGCATATTGCTTATGCACTTGAGAACATTTTGCATTTCTTCGAAGTAGAGTGATGAGCAGAGAAATCTGTTTGCACACGTCCGTGTTGTGATCTTTGTTCTCAGTAAGGAGAAGTTGCGTGTGCAACTTTTCTTTCAATGGGTGTCTGTCTGCAAAGGTAGCTTTCCTGTTGCATGATGTTTGGGCAGGGTGAAAAACTCTGTCTGCCCGAGACAGGGCACCTGAAAAAGTTTGCTGTGGTACAATTTGAAATGACTAAAGATGTCAAGACAGTGTAAAAGTTTCGTTTGTTCCTGAGTTGTTGTAAGAGGCCCGGAGTGGTGGTTCCATGCAT
>NW_026114476.1:112176-161261 GCF_018139145.2 Gymnogyps californianus | reverse complement strand
GCCGCCGGCCCCTCCGCCTCGCTGCAGCACGGCTCCGCACCGCGGGGACGCTCGCAGACCGCCCGGACGCCGAGCCACCCACCACCCAGCCAGCCAGCCAGCCAGCCAGCCGGGCCGCAGCGGGCGGGGCTGCCTGCAGCGCTCCGGCCTTCCTCTCGCTCCTCCTCGGTCAACAGCGGCGCCCGCAGCCTCCTCCCGGCACTGCAGGCACCGAGCGCTGCCGAGCGCTGCCCGCCCTGCCTTTGCCACGGGCAGCTCGCGGGGACGGGGCCGCCGCGCGACACATCGGTTCCCGTCCAGCCCTGATCTCCGGCGCTGGCTTGTCTCCAGCCGAGCTCCTCTTTCAGCCTCCAGGCCATCACGACCACAAAGAAATCACACGCCTCCCGTGGGGGGCGTTTCTACCGCACGGAAGAATGAAGTGGTAATGGCGATATAGATGAAGCTCCTGAGGAGCTGGGGTTGCCCAGGAGCCTGCCATGGGCTCTGGGAGTTCTCCCTAGAAGACCTTCCTCAAAACACAGTGCCGGAGGAGGCTCCCCTCCTGCTCGAAAACCATGCTCTCCCACCCACCCCCGTTTCAGGCTCTACGTCCCTTGATCACTTCGCACTCACTGTACTACAGCTACCCGGGAGGCGGGAAGCACCTGCAGTGAACCTGGCCAGAACCATCTGCTCGGCTCCCCGCAAACTGCAGGGAAAATGGCTGTGCGAGTACAGCAAGAAGAACAACAGGTCCATCTGCCTCGGCTCCTGTGCCTCTTCTGTGGCCCACAACAGCAAAGCGGGGATGGGTGCAGCCATAGAACAGGCTTGGTTTGCTCCAGATCTTTCTTACGCCCTTTCTTTTCCCGGTATTCGTCTATTCTCTACAGTTTTTGAACTGGATGAGAGCAACTGAATTGTATTAAAAGGCGGGTACATCCACAGATAGAGCTAATAATGGAAAAGGAAATTTGAAGGCCTTTAACGGGTGATTTCCCTTTTTCTTAGGCCACATGAATTTAGGGTTTGTATAGTTTATACACATTTACATTTATATCTATCCGAGGAATTCGAGAGCTTGAACGAGCAGGAAGGGGCTTTGATTTTTCTCAGCAATCACGGTGGAAAAGATGGATGCCTGTTAGTACAGGGTTCATCTAATGCTTGAATCTTCATGTTGGTAGGACAACTTTCCAACAAAATACTGTAGGACAGCAGGAGAAGACAAGTACAGCTGCACACCCTGAACTATGTGGAGGCTTTGTAAAAGTGCAAATGGACTTTATTGAGGTGCCTAATTGCTGTCATTTTGAGTAATTCCTTCTGGTTTTAGAGATGTTCTCAGGATGGGTAGAGCCTCTTCTTCTCAACACGTAGATGCAACAGCTATTGCAAAAAGTGGCTGAGAGACTGAATTCCTCGGTTTAGTATTCCCCTGTCAAGGGGATCAACCAGGGCCAAGCACCTCTCTTTGGGAAAAGGGGATCGGAAAAGAAGACAGGCTCTGAACTACAAAAGGCATTTGTTTTGGGGTTTTTTATGATCCCATTCTACACCTTCCCCTGTGTATGAAAGACAGATCAGGGACAGTAAAAAAGAGGGAACTACCACCCAGGAAAAAGAAATGAGAAATAACTGCACAAAGAACTCGGAAAAATCATGCCTGGATAAAATGTATCCGTCCCATTAATGCTGCCATTTCTGCAGCAGCCTTCTCCAAAACATGGCAGGGCACTCCGGAAGGGGAACATTCACTAGGGAGGAACAATCTGTAACTTCTCCATGCATGGAGCCACATGCACCTTTCCTTTGGGAAACCATTAACCAAGGGTTTGCATCCAGCTATCAACCACGTCCAAGTACATCGGCTTGGGAAAAAAGTGATCGAGAAGGAAAAAGCTCCAACACCGAGCGTCCACCGCATTTTCCCGACTCTGTCGTGCAGAATCATTAATTTACCGTGTTCACCGTTACGAACTCAAACGAGAGTCGTAGTCAAAACCTCTCAGCTGAACCCGAACCTCTGACCACCAAAGAACCAAGAAGTGCCGCCGCTAGCTGCCTGCTCTGAGTGAAGGCGGTTACCCCGTCCTTTCTTCATTCCTTCCTTCATGGAGACACCGGATCAGCACTTCCCATCCACCCCACCCGGGGAAACCCAGGAGAAAGAGGACGGAGGTTCAGAAAGGTACAGGGTCTCATTCAGCACAGGAAGGGTACGCCTTCGCCGTTACTAATACACACCATTGTAGACAGCACAGGTTTTGTAGACCCTTTCTTTGCCTTCTCGACGTCCAGCATCAGCAGAGCCCATTACATCTCAGAGGGTCACCACACCTGTACCATTTTATCCAGCACAGCTTGAATGGCAGGAACCTCTCCACTGACCCTACTCGTGTGACAGCTGACGACGCAGGAAGTGCCGCTTCGCACTGCCTGCTGCACCCAAAGACACGGCACAGCACTGTTTCATTCCTTCATGGAAACAGAGATCAGCAGTAGCTGCCCAAGCAGAGCAAGGAAGACCCAGCAGCCCACTGCCCTCGGTGTGAGGTTAGGTTATATTCTCTGCTCACACCCATTCTCGGAAGAAATAGAAGGATTCAAAAAGCACCCAAATGGTAAACGGCCAAACTACAAGAGGAGCAGGCATCCAACAGAGAATGGCTCATCAAACTCATGGCTTATGGGAATCTCCTCCCCTCTTTTATCACACACACTTGTTCCACAGAGATGCCACTTCTACTGAGGTCATGTTTACATATATTCCCCACCAACACCTCTCTTTTATTTGACTCAGGAAGCATGGAAACCTTTCCTTAATGCAACTCCAAAGGCGTTTACAACAGATATACGCGCTCGGGTACTTTCACGTCGTCCCTTGAGCCACAATGAATGCTCAGAAGGCAATGTTCCTGGCACAGCAATAATAAAGGAACTCATCTAGCTTTTATATAATCATGACGCAACTATAAGAGCAAGCAACCATATTATAGCTAGGGAAGACTTTAAGAGCTTTTTAGCACTCTGTCACGGTTTTTTTCAGTTCTGCTTTCCTTCCCTGCCACAAATACCCAAGAAGGAAATAGTTGTGTTGGAGTAATCAAGAAGTAATCAGAAACAGAACAAAGCAAAAGTCATTGCAATCCTGTCATGCCGGGCCTGCAAAGGGTTTCCCTCTTCCCGGCCTTTCTTCCTTTTGCTCCTGTAAGTCTCTGACCTTTGTCCCACTGTTGATTTTTCTTGTAGGGAGAAGAGCAATTTACACTGCAAATGTATCACCCTAAAGGTAGTGTGTAGACCTCTATCCTAACATAGCCAAATAACTTTATTGTTTTGTTTCTGATTCACAAAAACTTCCTTCTTTTGCATCTCCATACTTGAGGGGCTGACAATGGCAAAGTGCCAAGCCACGTCGAGTCTTTCATAGAATCATACAGTAGTTTGGGTTGGAAGGGACTTGTAAAGATCACCGAGTCCACCCCTCTGCCATGGGCAGGGACATCCTTCACTAGGTCACGTTGCTCAAAGCCCCATCCAAGCTGTCCTTGAACCCTTCCAATGATGGCGCATCCACAACTTCCCTGGGCAACCTGCTCCAGTCTCTCACCACTCTCATCATAAAACATTACTTCTTCATGTCAAATCAGAACTACCCTCCTTCAGTTCAAAACCGTTGCCCCTTGTCCTGTCATGACAGGCCCTGGTAAAAAGTCTCTCCCCATCTTTCTTATCAACCCCCTTTATATATTGAAAAGGCGCAATAAGGTCCTCCCCAGAGCCTTCTCTTCTCCAGGCTGAAGAACCTCAACTCCTTCAGCCCTTCTTCATAGGGAGGTGTTCCAGTCCTTTGACCATTTTTGTGGCCCTCCTCTGGACCAGCTCTAACAGGTCCATGTCTTTTCTTGTAGTGTGGGGCCCCAGGAGCTGTACGCCGTACTCCAGGTTGGGGTCTCATGAAAGCGTGTTAGAGGGGGAGCACCACCTCCCTCGACCTGCTGGCCATGCTACTTGTTATGCAGCCAAGGACACGATTGGCTTTCTGGGCAACAAGAGCACATGGCCAGCTCATGTCCCATTTGTCTCCTACCAGTACCCCCAAGTCCTTTCTCTGCAAGGCTGCTCTCAATCCAGTCCTCCCACAGCCTGTATTGATATTGCGGATTGCCCCAACCCAGGGGCAGCACCTTGCACTTGGCCTTGTTGAACTGCACGAGGTTCACATGGGCCCACTCCTCCAGCCTGTCAAGGTCCCTCTGGGTGGCATCCCTTCCCTCTAGCAAATCGACTGCACCACTCAGCTGGTAGCATCTGCAAACTTGCTGTGGCGTGCACTCAATCCCACTCACTATGTCATTGATGAAGATACTAAATAGTACTGGTCCCAGTACGGACCCTTGAGGAATACCACACCTTACTGGTTTCCACTTGGACATTGAGCCACTGACTCTTAGTACACGGCCATCCAGCCAGTTCCTTATCCATCTAACGGTCCGCCTGTCAAACCCATATCTTTCCAACTGAGCGGCCAATATGATTTGGGGGACCATGTGGGGAACACCCTGCACGTGTTCTCCCACTGACCCCTAGTCTCTTCATGGAAACCTTGCCTGGCCTGGGTTGCCACTCTGCACTTTGAGGACTGCAGTAGACATGGGTTTTGCATTCTTGTGCTACAGACAAGCGTGCCTGGGTGAGCACACGTATGCCTATGAAAGCCTTCCTCTTTACAGCTGTAAACCTCAAAGGGGTGTACGGGAACTGCCCCTGCACTCAGACAGTTGCAACAGATGTGACCTTCCCCAGTGGATCAGACGCCCTGAGGTCAGGCTGTAGCTCATGACAACAAGCAAGGCAAGAGTTAGAAACATACAGGAATGAACAGATCAGGTGGAATATCATTTCTGAGGCCAAACTTCTTGAGCAGAAGCAACTCAAATTGCATGGTACTCCATCAGGCACACGGTTGTGTTAACTGTGACAAGCAAGGAAATGACCATCTGTTCTGCTATAGCCTCCACACACAGAGCTCCACGAGTCTTCTCTCCAACCCTACACAACTTGCAGCTTTGCTTCTGACCTTCTCCTAATTGGCAAAAACATATCAGGAGAGGATAACGCACTACAATCCCACCATGAAGGCAGGTATATTTCTCTGCTCACCACCATTCTCGGAAGAAATAGAAGGATTCAAAAGCACCCAAATGGTAAACGGCCAAACTAAAGGAGGAGCAGGCATCCAACAGAGAACGGCTCATCAAACTCATGGCTCACGGGAAATCTCCTCCCCTCTTTTATCACACACACTTGTTCCACAGAGATGCCACTTCTACTGAGGTTATGTTTACATATGTTCCCCACCAACAAGAACAGAACACCATGATACCCTCACAGCTCCTGCCTTTCACACTCCCTGCAGCATGAGCAAGAGGCACGAACACACGACACATTGCTAAACGAAGCTCTGCTGATAATTACAAGGAAACCTACATACGTAGGAGACCAGGTAAAGAACAACAAAAACATAAATCAGACAAGCAAGGCAAGGAAGCATTAGAAGAGAAAGTGGTGTCAGAGCAACTCACCGAGAGGACGTCTCAGTCTTCACTGCAGGCGTGGAAAGTCATCCCAGAGAGCACCTAGAAGTCATTCAGATCTCAAGCTGCAAGTGCAGCCCTAAAGTCTTACTCTGGACTACGCAGCAGCAAGTTTCATTCTACCAAATAGTCAATGGCTCTCAGCAATTTTTCTACTCTGTGGCCTGCTCATCTCCCACAAATATGAAGCCGTAAGTGTAAGCCCCTTCTCATGGGCCTCTTTCTCAAGCTAAGTCTTCTGAGAAACTACAACAGATGCTCTTTTAGCTTCTGCTTCATTTTCCTCACACCTAAATTTCTGTCTTAGGTGCCTGAAGTAAGTATTTGCTGCAAAAAAACACACACAGTTTCAAATGCAAAAGCAGCACCCAGAAATGGGCAAAATGAACCACGACCTTCCAGGAAATAAAGGCCTGAAAGAAAGTGTCGTGACAACTATGAAGCAATTCTCCATCGCAATGTTCCAGGGAGATACAGATGGATGAAAGAGGTTTCACACAGGAATTATAAGCTGTTCTACACATGCATCATTGTTCTCCGTCCACAGTTATTGCACAAACACTTCAGGATTGGAGGACTACCATTGCCTTTCAGGACAGGAAAACCAGGATCACAGCCAAAACGGCACAGGCCTTGGCACCAGGCATGAAATCAAACCACTGCTCAGCCAAAAACACCTAGACTCGCCCAGTTTCCTGCCTCAAAGCCAGCCTCTCACCCTCCTTGCACAACATTCACAGTCATTACTTACACCATGGTCAATATCCAATGTTTTGGCCATATGTCAGCCACAGGCAAAAGAGCATGTCATTACGTGCCATCTTAGGGAAACACAAGTCTATCAAAGTCTTTCTCTTGGCACCTGAACACCTTCAAGGTACGGATGGAAACTGCTCCCCCAGCCCAACAATTCTCACAGAGCTTTCAACGTTTCAAGGGTTACCAGCCACAATGAGGCCCAGCTTCAGACCTGGACAACCAACAAGGCAAGAATGGGAAACCTACACAAGTGAAGGCATCATAGCTTAACATTTCAGATCATGTCAGCTGTAGGAGGTACACAAGAAGGCTGTCTACTTGGCAAATACTCCACAGGAGGCTCACACAGGAGCTCACACCAAAGACCAGAGCCACAGTTCCTCAAAGGAATTTCTTTGGACGACACAATAGGGAAAATGCATGGAACCACCACTCCGGGCCTCTTACAACAACTACGACAAACGGAACTTTTACACTGTCTTGACATCTTTTAGTCATTTCAAATTGTACCACGGCAAACTTTTTCAGGTGCCCTGCCTCGGGGCAGACAGAGTTTTTCACCCTGCCCAAACATCATGCAACAGGAAAGCTACCTTTGCAGACAGACGCCATTGAAAGAAAAGTTGCACACGCAACTTCTCCTTACTGAGAACAAAGATCACAACACGGACGTGTGCAAACAGATTTCTCTGCTCATCACTCTACTTCGAAGAAATGCAAGATGTTCTCAAGTGCATAAGCAATGCGCAGCTCCCATAAAGACCCAGTCGCCAAAGCATCAGCTCAAAGACACCATCATCCTACTGCAGCACATTGGGCAACTTGGAAGATACGTGACTCTCCAATCTTAACATAAAGTGTACGTCTGTGCTCAGTAACTGCCATTCCCAGGAAACATCATGCAACAGCAAAGCAAACTGATGAACCCACAACTTGGCCAGTTGGAGTCCAAGCAAGGCGATATCCAGAAATAACACACCTTCAGACTCATTTTATGTACGCCAGCAATGAAGCTTGGAAATCGACAAAACACACGCCTTGTCTCCACCAGTACCTCCTCACGCACAGCACCACCTAGACTCTCCTCAAACCCTTCACAGATTGCATGCCTGTCGTTGATCTTCATCATGTGCAGATAGACTCCACCCAAAGAAAACTGGCACAGACAACTGCTCCTTATCATGGAGAATATGTGACTTCTCACCATGTGTATGTGACAAGCAAGAGCATGTCTTCCAGTTCGCATTTGAAGGAAACACATCTATGGAAGTCTTTCTCTTTACAGCTGTAAACGTGAGAGGCATGTACGGGACAGTCAGACAAATGGAACAGATGCGATCTTCCACACACTGTCAGAGACAAAGGCCCACCTTCAGATCATGACAACGAGCAAGGCAAGAACTTAACACGTGCAGAGAGGAAGGGAGCACAACATACTCTTCTAGATTAGGGCACTTCCCTCTTCCCAAAGCTCCCATTATGGCATTTCGCATAAGTACCTAATTAAGCTGTTAGTTAAGAACTGATGACAACCTGCAAACACACAGGAAGATCCTCCCAGGGCTCCCCACGCAGCTGGAATAACATGTCTTCTGGCTAAACTCACTTGGGAAGACGAAACTCGCATTGCATGACACCACAGCTGGGCACTGAACAGGGAAAGGAGCAAACCACAGCTCTTGTGCCCTTCAACAGCCAGATCCTCACCCACAGCTCCCACGACTCCCATCTCCAACCCTTCACACCTTGCACGGTGTTCTTTGACCCTCAGCATTTGCAAGCACCTCTCATCATACAGCCAGTTGCCCACACTATTTCTGTTCAGCATGCATCAGGATCACGCACGGACTGCACATAGCTATCTTCACATCTCTGCACTAAGAGGGAGACAGATTGTCTGCTAAGCGCACCTCAGAGGAGAAACGTCAAGGGTCTGAAAGTAAAAGAGGCGCTGTCCTCCAGGAGAGACTGGCTCAGGGAACGGCGTGCAACACAGGAACGCCGTGATGAGAGCCAAAGGCCCGCTCTAAGGAAGCTCCAGCCGGCAGCAGGCTCCCTTCGCCGGCCTCCCACAGCCACTGTAACGCTGAGCCGCAACCCCACGCTCCCCTCCCCGCAGCAAGAGGCACCAGCACCCAGCGCGGTGCTGAACGCAGCTTTGCCTTCCTTGGAACGACAGCTCCGCGCGCGGGACAGAGAGAGAAGGCGGCGGGGAAAGGGCAGAGAAGCAGCAGAGGGAAGCGTCGCGGAGCAAGTGTGCTCAGAGGAACTCACCGGGGCAGCGGCGGGGTCCGCGCGGCGGGCGCCGGCAGGGTCCTCCCCGAGCAGCGGCGCGGGCTCGTCGGGCGGCGGCCGGGCCGGGAGGGTGTCGCAGCAGCTGCCGCCCGACAAGCGGAGCTGGCTCTTGCGCGAGTCGGCGGTGAGCGACACCTCGTGCGAGTAGGAGTGCAGGAAGGCGCGGACGCCGTCGATGCCCACGAAGTGCGAGGCCGGGACGCCGCGCAAGGCGCCGCTGCCCGCCGCCAGCAGCTGCGAGCGGCGCCAGCGCCGCAGGCGCAGCGCCAGCAGCAGCAGCAGGAAGGCGAGGAAGAGGCAGGACACGGCCGCCACGGCCACCACCAGCCACCGCGTCAGGCTGCCGGCCGCCTCGCCCGGCGCCGCCGCCGCGCTGCCCAGCTCCGACAGCAGCTCGGCCACGCTCTCGGCCAGCACCACCGTCAGCGTCGCCGTGGCCGACAGCGCCGGCCGCCCGTGGTCCTTCACCACCACCACCAGGCTCTGCCGCGCCGCGTCGCGGGCCAGCGGGAAGCGCGCCGTCCGCACCTCGCCGCTGTGCAGCCCCACGCGGAACAGCCCCGGCTCCGTCGCCTTGGCCAGCTCGTACGACAGCCACGCGTTCTGCCCCGCGTCCGCGTCCACCGCCACCACCTTGGCCACCAGCGCCCCGGGCTCCGCCGAGCGCGGCGCCAGCTCCACGCCCGCCCCACCCCGCGCCCGCGCCCGCGCCCGCCGCCGCCGCCGCCGGCGGGTACAGCACCTGCGGCGCGTTGTCGTTCTCGTCCACGATCACGAGCCGCACCGACACGTTGCTGCTCAGCGCCGGCGCGCCGCCGTCCTCCGCCCGCACCCACAGCCCCACCTCGCGCACCTCCTCGTAGTCGAAGGAGCGCAGCGCGTACAGCGCGCCCGTCTCCGCCTGCACCGACACGTACGACGACAGCGGCGCGCCCCGCACCCGCCCCTCCGACAGCCGGTACCGCACGCGCGCGTTCTGCCCCCAGTCCGCGTCCGACGCCCGCACCGTCAGCACCAGCGCGCCCGCCGCGTTGTTCTCGGGCAGCCGGGCGCTGTAGCGCGCCTCCGCGAACACCGGCGCGTTGTCGTTCACGTCCAGCACCCGCAGCGCCAGCACCGCGCTGCTCCACAGCGCCGGCGACCCGCCGTCCGCCGCCCGCACCGTCACGTTGTACTCCGCCACCGCCTCCCGGTCCAGCTCGCTCGCCGTCACCACGCTGTAGTAGCTGCCCCGCGAGCTCCGCAGCCGGAACGGGACGCCGCCGTCCAGCGAGCACCGCACCTCGCCGTTCGCCCCCGAGTCCCGGTCCTGCACGTGCAGCAGGGCCACCACCGTCCCCGCGGCGCGTCCTCAGAGATCGCAGCCAGCGCCGACCGCACCGAAATCTGGGGCGCGTTGTCGTTCACGTCTGTCACAGTGATCGCGACTTTCGCCGTGTCGAAAAGCTCGCCGCCGTCCCGTGCCTGCACCTCCAGTTCGTAGAAGTCGCCTTCCTCGAAGTCCAGGCTCCGCACCAGCGTGATCGCTCCCGTCTCAGACTCCAGCTGGAATACCTGGGATGCCATGTCCTTCACTTTCTTCAGGAGTATTTCACGTGCCCGTTCAGCCCCTCGTCGGCGTCGGCGGCCGTGACGCTGACGAGGACGGAGCCCACGGGCACGTCCTCCGGCACACGCACCGTGTACTCCGCCTGGCTGAACACGGGCGCGTTGTCGTTCGCGTCCAGCACCGCCACGCGGATCCGCGCCGTGCCCGTCCGCGCCGGCTCTCCGCCGTCGCTCGCCCTCAGCACCAGCTCGTGAAACGCCGCCTCCTCCCGGTCCAGCGCCTTCGCCAGCACCAGCTCGGGACGCTGAGCCCCGCCGGGGCCCGCCTGCACGGCCAGCGAGAAGTGCTCGTCGCCGCTCAGCTCGTACCTCTGCAGGGAATTCGGTCCCACGTCCGGGTCGTGAGCCTCGGCCAGGGGAAACCGCGACCCCAGCGCTGTCGTCTCGCTCATTCTCACCTCCGTTTCTGCCTCTGGGAAGCTGGGCGCGTTGTCGTTAATGTCCGTGATTTCCACTTCGATTTCGTAAACCTGCATTTCCCCCTCCACTATCACCTCACAGCGCAGCACGCATTTCTCCACCAGCCGGCACAGCTGCTCTCTGTCTAGCCTCTCCGCCGTCACTAAATGTCCCGTCTTCCCGTGCAGAGCGAAGTACTGCGTCCTGCCTTCGGAGACAACGCGGACGCCGCTGTCGCGGAGCGCCGGCAGGTCCAGCCGCAGGTCCTTGGCCACGTCGCCCACGAACGAGCCCTTCGGCATCTCCTCGGCAACCGAGTAGCGCAGCTGCCCCCACGCCGCCTCCCACGCCGACACCAGCACGCACCACAGCACGGCTCGCTCCCGCCGGCCCCACCGCCTCCCCGCCGCGCACATCGCCGCCGCGGCTCCGCCGGCACCGCACCACCGCCGGACGCTCCCCGCCGACGAACGCCGACCTGCCTCCCGCTCCGACTCCGGCTCCGGCTCCCGCTCCCGCTCCCGCTCCCGCTCCGGCGCCGGCTCCGGCTCGCCGCTCCCGGCCGCTGCCGCCGGCCCCTCCGCCTCGCTGCAGCGCGGCTCCGCACCGCGGGGACGCTCGCAGACCGCCCGGACGCCGAGCCACCCACCCAGCCACCCAGCCAGCCAGCCAGCCACCCACCCAGCCAGCCGGGCCGCAGCGGGCGGGGCTGCCTGCAGCGCTCCGGCCTTCCTCTCGCTCCTCCTCGGTCAACAGCGGCGCCCGCAGCCTCCTCCCGGCACTGCAGGCACCGAGCGCTGCCGAGCGCTGCCCGCCCTGCCTTTGCCACGGGCAGCTCGCGGGGACGGGGCCGCCGCCGCGGACACATCGGTTCCCGTCCAGCCCTGATCTCCGGCGCTGGCTTGTCTCCAGCCGAGCTCCTCTTTCAGCCTCCAGGCCATCCCGACCACAAAGAAATCACACGCCTCCCGTGGGCGGCGTACTTCTACCGCACGGGAAAAATGTTCTTGTAATGGTGAAATAAAGTATTCGTAATATGACGTGTGGAATATTACGTGTCTTATTACATTATTCCAAAAGCACAATCTCCACCACGAGTTGCACAGCTTTTGCAGTAGTCGTGCTTGAATGACTTTTCCTCACCCTTTCTGCAGATCAAAACGGCCTCATACTGGAACGCCAGCAGCCACATTACTTTCTCCAAACCCCAACCAACAGTACAAGGCAGCAGCGGAGATCCCCCCTCAAAAGAAGTCCTCCTCAGGGACGGCCCTGCCCTCTCCATTTTGTCACTTCTCACCTGCACATCGGAGGCTGCTCTGAAGCAGCCTCCATTTCTCCCCCTTCTCCAACCACCACTTCGGAAGTTTGGGTTACAGCCTTACACTACAGGCCGTGCTTCCACTTAGGACTCAGCGCTCCATTCTAGAGTAAGTCAGCAGCAGGCAGCGATGCGCATGCACTCTCTGGTGCTGGGTCCATTACAAAAAAGAAACTCACACATAAAGCAAACCCTTAGACTGAAACGCTATCAACTAGGACAAAGTACAACTGTTGGGGAAAAAAAACAGGAAAAGAAGAGAGGCTCTGAAACACAAAAGGTGATTTTGGGCGGCAGGGAGGGAGATCCCATTCTACGCCTTAAAGAGAGATCTGGAACCGTAGAAAATACCACCCACGATGGAAAATAATGAGAAATAGCTGCACAAAGCACACAGAGAGATAATGTCTGGACAAAATTAATCTGTCCCACTAGCACTGCCATTTTGCAGCAGCCTTCCCTCAAAAGATGTGACGGCACATGGCAGAGGTGGAGGAACAATCTCTGACTTCTCCATTCCTGCAGCCTCGTGCACGTTTCCTTTGGGAGTCCAACACTAAACAGCATTAACCAACGGGTTTTTGCTCAACTGTCAAACAATGTCCATCACTTCGGGAAAAAGCGATCGGGAAGGAAACATCAACACCAAGCGTCAACCACATTTTACTAATGGCGTCATGTAGAATTAGCAGATCTCATTGTACAGAGGAAGGATCTGCCTTCACCGTTACTAACACACACCATTGTAGACAGCACAGGTTTTGTAGACCATTTTTTTTGCCTTGAATGGCTGGAACCTCTCCACTGACTCAACTTGTGTGACAGCTGATGACACAGGAGGTGCCAGTTCGCACCTGCCAAAAAAGCGGCGGTACAGGATTATTTCATTCCTTCATGGAAACAGAGATCGGCACTAACTGCCAAAGCAAACAAAGACCAACAGCCCACTACCTCTGCTGGTAAAACAGGCACTATTCCAAAAAGAGGCTGAGGGACTGAATTCCTCGGTTTCCGATTCCCCTGTCCATTCGATCAACCAGGGCCAAGCACCTCTCTTTGGGAAAAGGGGATCGGAAAAGAAGACAGGCTCTGAACTACAAAAGGCAGTTTGGTTAGGGGTTTTTTTTTGCGATCCCATTCTACACCTTCCCCTGTGTATGAAAGACAGATCAGGGACGGTAAAAAAGAGGGAACTACCACCCAGGAAAAAGAAATGAGAAATAACTGCACAAAGAACTCGGAAAAATCATGCCTGGATAAAATGTATCCATCCCATTAATGCTGCCATTTCTGCAGCAGCCTTCTCCAAAACATGGCACGGCACTCCACGGAAGAGGGGAACATTCAGTAGGGAGGAACAATCTGTGACTTCTCCATGCGTGGAGCCACATGCACCTTTCCTTTGGGAAACACCATTAACCAATGGGTTTGCATCCAGCTATCAACCACATCCAAGTACATCGGCTTGGGAAAAAAGTGATCGGAAGGAAAAAGCTCCAACACCGAGCGTCCACCGCGTTTTCCCGACTCTGTCGTGCAGAATCATTAATTTACCGCGTTCACCGTTATGAACTCAAATGAGAGTCGTAGTCAAAACCTCTCAGCTGAACCCGAACCTCTGACCACCAAAGAACCAGGAAGTGCCACCGCTAGCTGCCTGCTCTGAGTGGAAGGGGGTTACCCCATTCCTTTCTTCATTCCTTCCGTCATGGAGACACGGATCAGCACTTCCCATCCACCCCACCCGGGGAAACTCAGGAGAAAGAGGACGGAGGTTCAGAAAGGTACAGGGTCTCATTCGGCACAGGAAGGGTACGCCTTCGCCGTTACTAATACACACCACTGTAGACAGCACAGGTTTTGTAGACCCTTTTTTTTGCCTTCTCGACGTCCAGCATCAGCAGAGCCCATTACATCTCAGAGGGTCACCACACCTGTACCATTTTATCCAGCACAGCTTGAATGGCAGGAACCTCTCCACTGACCCTACTCGTGTGACAGCTGACGACGCAGGAAGTGCCGCTTCGCACTGCCTGCTGCCACCAAAGTCACGGCACAGCACTGTTTCATTCCTTCATGGAAACAGGGATCGGCAGTGGCCGCCCAAGCAGAGCAAGGAAGACCCGGCAGCCCACCGCCCTCGGCCTGAGGTTCGGAAAGGCTCAGAGGCAAGGACTGCGCGGGCTTACAGACCTGCGGGGCGTCGGCGTCGGCGGGCGGCTCTCCCGCGCCGGCGCTGCTGCTCGGGCTCCGCTTCCCGCAGGGCTCCCCGCCCAGAAGCTCCTCCGCGGGCAGGCTGGGCAGCGGCGGCGGCGGCGGCAGCCAAGCGGCCTCGGCGACGGCGCGGCCCGGCGCCACGCACAGGTTGTAGGAGTAGGGCAAGGTGCCCTCGCAGAAGTCGGCCGGCAAGGCGCCGCCGGCCACGGAGAAGCGCTGCGCGCCCAGGCAGCGCAGGACGGCGGGCGGCCCGGCCCGGCGCACCCGCGCCAGCACGGCCAGCGCCACGCTCAGCAGGAACAGGGCGGAGAGGAGCGCCAGCGCCAGCACCACGTAGAACTGCAGCTCCGCCGGCGACTCGCCGCCCGCCGCCCGCTCGCTCAGCTCCGGCAGCGCCTCCTGCAAGCTCTCGGCCAGCACCACGTGCAGCGTGGCCGTGGCCGACAGCGCCGGCTGCCCGTGGTCCTTCACCACGGCCACCAGCCGCTGCTTCGCCGCGTCCCTCGCCGACACGGCCCGCGCCGTCCGCACCTCGCCGCTGTGCAGCCCCACGCGGAACAGCGCCGGCTCCGGCGCCTGCACCAGCTCGTACGACAGCCACGCGTTGCGCCCCGCGTCCGCGTCCACCGCCACCACCTTCGCCACCAGGTACCCGGCCTCGGCCGACCGCGGCACCACCTCGAACGGCGCCGCCGCCGCCCCCGCCCCGCCCCCGCCGCCGGCCACAGCACCCGCGGCGCGTTGTCGTTGCGGTCCAGCACGAAGACGCGCACCGTCGCCGTCGAGCTCCGCGCCGGCGCCCCGCCGTCCTGCGCCCGCACCGCCACCGCGAACTCGCGGCACTCCTCGTAGTCGAAGGAGCGCTGCGCGTACACCGCGCCGCTCCGCGCCTCCACCGACACGTACGGCGCCGCGCCCGCCGCGCCCGCGCTGCCGCCCGCCAGCCAGTAGCTCACGCGCCCGTTGGCGCCCGCGTCCGCGTCCCGCGCGCGCACGCGCAGCACCGGCGCGCCCGCCGCGTTGTTCTCCGCCACGTAGGCGCTGTAGGCGGCCTCCTCGAACACCGGCGCGTTGTCGTTCACGTCCGACACCTCCAGCACCAGCGCCGCGCGGCTCCACAGCGCCGGGCTGCCCCGGTCCCTGGCCACCACCGTCGCCCGCTGCTCGGGCGCCTGCTCCCGGTCCAGCGCGCTCGCCGTCACCACCTTGTACGAGCCGCCCGACGACGCCACGATCGACAGCGGCGCCTCGCCCGACAGCTCGCACCACACCTGCCCGTTCTCCCCGGAGTCCCGGTCCCGCACTTTCACCACCGCCACCACCGTGCCGGCCGGCGCGTCCTCGGGCACCGGGCTCGACACCGACAACACCGTGATCTCCGGCGCGTTGTCGTTCTCGTCCGTGATGTCTATCTGCACTTCGCAGTGAGCCGTGAGCCCGCCGCCGTCCCTCGCCTCCAGCCCGAAGCTGTATCTGCTCTTCTCCTCGAAATCGAGCGGCCCCGCCGTCCTGACCTCGCCGCTGTCGCTGTCGACACCGAACAAGGCGCGGACGCCGTCCGCGACGTTGCCGAAGGAGTACGAGACCCGCCCGTTGGAGCCCGCGTCCGCGTCCGTGGCCCGCACCCGCAGCACCAGCGACCCCGCCGGCACATTCTCCCGCACTCGCGCCTCGTACACGCTTTTACTGAACACGGGCGCGTTGTCGTTGGCGTCCGTCACGTTGACGCGAACCTGCACGGTCCCGGACCTCACGGGGTCCCCGCCATCCACCGCCGTCAGCACCAGCTGAAAGGAGCTCTGCTGCTCGCGGTCCAACGCGCTCTCCAGCACTAATTCCGGCTGCTGCTTTCCACCCGGCCCTCCTTCACGCCAGAGTGAAGGACGGGTTGCTGGTGAGCTCGTAAGTCAGCAGCGAGTTGCTGCCCGCGTCCGCGTCTCGGGCCATCTCCAGCGGAAAACGAGAACCGGGAAGCGTCAACTCAGGGATCTCGAAGTCCAGAGCAGGCTTGCTGAAGGCCGGCGCGTTGTCGTTGACGTCCTGGATGGCCACCTCGACGTGGAAAACGTTGAGCGGGTTCTGCAGCAGCGCCTCGAAGCTGACGGAGCAGGACGCCGCCTCGCCGCACAGCTCCTCCCGGTCCAGCCTCTCGCTCACGTACAGGTTCCCGGTCTCCCCGCTCACGCCGAAGTAGTGCTTCTCGGCGCTGAGCCGCAGCTTGCGTGCCGGCAGCTCCGCCGGGCTCAGCCCCAGGTCCCGCGCCAGCGGCCCCACCAGCGAGCCTCTGCCCAGCTCCTCGGCGATGGCGTAGCGGATCCGCTCCGGCGCCGCCCGGCAGCACAAGCCCAGCAGCAAAGCGGGCAGCAGCACTCGCCCGGCTGCTCGCCGGCGGCTCTGCCTCTGCCTGCCCGCCATTCTCGGCAGCGCTCGCCGCGCTCCTCCCTCCTGCCGCTGCCCTCCCTCCCTTCCAGCCGCTCTCCGCAGCGAGCGCAGGGGCCGCCGGACGGCAGCGATCTCGGCGCCGGCTCGGACGCCGCCGCTCCCCGCGCCGCCTCTCGCCTCTGCTGCCCGTGCCGCTGCCGCTCTGGCCGGCGCCGTGCGAGCGAGCAGCCTGCGGGGGCACGACGCTGCGGCGGCTCCGGCTCCGGCTCCGGCTCCGGCTCCGGCTCCGGCTCCGGCTCCGGCCCCGGCCCGGCTGCGGCTGCGGCTCCAGCGCCGCTCCGCGTCGGCCAACAGCGGCACCCGGAGGCGCCGCGACGCCACCGCAGCCGGCTGATGGCCGCGCTCCCAGGGGCCCGGGATTTGACTACTGGTTCAGTGGCTGCACCCAGCTTTGGGGTCTCTCTTCTATTAGACTCAGGAATTACTGACAATAAGATAGACCTCTACGATTGTCTTTCTGATTCACAAAACCACCTTCTTTTGCATCTCCATACTTGAGGGGCTGACAATGGCAAAGTGCCAAGCCACGTCGAGTCTTTCATAGAATCATACAGTAGTTTGGGTTGGAAGGGACCAGTAAAGATCACCGAGTCCACCCCTTTGCCATGGGCCGGGACATCCTTCACTAGGTCACGTTGCTCAAAGCCCCGTCCAAGCTGTCCTTGAACCCTTCCAATGATGGCGCATCCACAACTTCCCTGGGCAACCTGCTCCAGTCTCTCACCACTCTCATCATAAAACATTACTTCGTCATGTCAAATCAGAACCTACCCTCCTTCGGTTCAAAACCGTTGCCCCTTGTCCTGTCATGACAGGCCCTGGTAAAAAGTCTGTCTCCATCTTTCTTATCAACCCCCTTTATATATTGAAAAGGCGCAATAAGGTCCCCCCAGAGCCTTCTCTTCTCCAGGCTGAAGAACCTCAACTCCTTCAGCCCTTCTTCATAGGGAGGTGTTCCAGTCCTTTGACCATTTTTGTGGCCCTCCTCTGGACCAGCTCTAACAGGTCCATGTCTTTCTTGTAGTGTGGGTCCCAGAGCTGTACGCCGTACTCCAGGTCGGGTCTCATGAAAGCGTGGTAGAGGGGGAGCACCACCTCCCTCGACCTGCTGGCCATGCTACTTGTTATGCAGCCAAGGACACGACTGGCTTTCTGGGCAACAAGAGCACATGGCCAGCTCATGCCCATTTGTCTCCTACCAGTACCCCCAAGTCCTTCTTCACAAGGCTGCTCTCAATCCAGTCCTCCCACAGCCTGTATTGATATTGCGGATTGCCCCAACCCAGGGGCAGCACCTTGCTCTTGGCCTTGTTGAACTGCACGAGGTTCACATGGGCCCACTCCTCCAGCCTGTCAAGGTCCCTCTGGGTGGCATCCCTTCCCTCTAGCAAATCGACTGCACCACTCAGCTGGTAGCATCTGCAAACTTGCTTTGGGTGCACTCATTCCCACTCACTATGTCACTGATGAAGATACTAAATAGTACTGGTCCCAGTACGGACCCTTGAGGAATACCACACCTTACTGGTTTCCACTTGGACATTGAGCCACTGACTCTTAGTACACGGCCATCCAGCCAGTTCCTTATCCATCTAACGGTCCGCCTGTCAAACCCATATCTTCCCAACTGAGCAGCCAATATGATTTGGGGGACCATGTGGGAACAGCCTGCACGTGTTCTCCCACTGACCCCTAGTCTCTTCATGGAAACCTTGCCTGGCCTGGGTTGCCACTCTGCACTTTGAGGACTACAGTAGACATGGGTTTTGCATTCTTGTGCTACAGACAAGCGTGCCTGGGTGAGCACACGTATGCCTATGAAAGCCTTCCTCTTTACAGCTGTAAACCTCAAAGGGGTGTACGGGAACTGCCCCTGCACTCAGACAGTTGCAACAGATGTGACCTTCCCCAGTGGATCAGACGCCCTGAGGTCAGGCTGTAGCTCATGACAACAAGCAAGGCAAGAGTTAGAAACATACAGGAATGAATGGATCAGGTGGAATAACATTTCTGAGGCCAAACTTCTTGAGCAGAAGCAACTCAAATTGCATGGTACCACAACCGTGTGCCTAAGGGAGAAACTATGACAAGCAGGGAAATGACCATCTCTTCTATGGTCCCCCCACCAACACATCTCCCCCAAGACTTCTCGCCAACCCTACACAACTTGCAGGTTTGCTTCTGACCTTCTCTTAAGTGGCAAAAACATATCGTGATATGATGATGCACCACGATCCCACCAAGAAGGGAGCTACATTTGTCTGCTCACCACCATTCTCAGAAGAAACAGAAGGACTCTAAAGCACATGAAGGAGCAACAGCTGAAGTAAGAGAGGAGCAGTCATCCAACAGACAACGGGCCATCAAACTAGTGACTTAGGTGGAATCTCCTCCCCTCTTTTATCATACGCACTCTTCCACAGAGACGCAACTTCTACTACAGTCATGCTTTCATCTACTCTTCCTACCAAAAACAGAACACAAATGCACCCTCACATCTCCTGCCTTCCATACCAGCTCTAGCACGAGCAAGAGGCGCTAACACACAAGGGAAGATAGCCTGCTGCTTATAACTCAACCTACATACACAGGAGACCACGGAAGAGAAAAAACTGACAAGCAACTCAAGGAAGCCTGGAAAGAGAAAATGTTGTCAGAGGAAAGTCACTGGGAGGATGTCTCGCTCTTCACTGTGGGCATTGAAAGTCATCCTCCAGAGTACCTGGCAGCCATTGAGGTCTCAAGCTCCAAGGGCGACCTTAAAATCTTACTCTAGACTACATAGTAGGGCATTTGTTTTATGGAATATTCGTCAGCTCTCATCAGTTGCTTTTTCCTACGTGGCCCGTTAATCTCCCTACAAATAAAATGCTGTAAGTGTAAACACCTTCTCATGGGTGTCTTTCTCAAGCTAAGAGAAAATACTGGAGATTCTCTTTTAGCTTTTGCTTCATGTTCCTCACACCTAAAATTCTGTCTTAGGTGGCTGAAGTACGTATTTGCTGCAAAACAACACTCACAGTTTCAAAAACATAAAGAACTATCCAGAAATGGGGAAAATGAACCATGAGCTTCCAGGAAACAAAGGCTTGCAAGAAAGTTTAATCCCACCTCTGAAGAAACTCTACATCACAATGTTAAAGGAGATGCAGATGGATAAAGGAGGTTTCACATAGGAATTGTAAGCCATTCTACCCATGCATCGTCCTTCTAAATGCCGAGTTATTAGACAAATACTTTCTCATCAGAAGACTGTCATTGCCTTTCAGGACAGCAGAGCTAGGATCATAACGTGAATGGCTCAGGTCTTGGCACCAGCCATGAAATCAAACCATTGCCAGCCAAAAACACATTGACTCACCTGGTTTCCTGGTTCAAAGCCAGTGTCTCACCCTCCTTGCCCTGCCTTCACAGCCTTTCGTTGAACCATGGACAATATCCAACTTTTGGCCATCTGTCAGCCACAGGCAAAAGAGCATTTCATTCAGCGACATTTTAGGGCGACAGAAGTCTATCAAAGTCCTTGTCTTGGCGCCTCTAAGCCTTCAAGGTACGGATGGAAACTTCAAGGTATGGATGGAAACTTCAAGGTATGGATGGATGAAACCCGGTATTGATGCCATAGCAATTACAGCCCTCCAGGGAAATGCTTTTCTACCCTCAGCTATACATCACATCTCCTTGACCCTCACCTGTATATAAAAGTCAGTTGAGCAATGTAGAGGAATGTCAGGAAGGTACTACCCCCAAGGATGGAATAAACAATGAGAAATAGCTGCAGCAACAACACAGAGAAATCATGCCTGGAGAAAAGGAATTCACCTGCCTAATGCTACTCTTTCTGCAGCGGCCTTCCTCCAAAAGCTGGGAGGGCAGACGGCGAGACTCCTTTCTTTCTTTACGCAGAAGAAAATCTAATTTCTCTATTAATGGAACCTCACGCTCGTTCCCTTTGGAAATCCATTCCCAAAACAGCAATAAGCAACAGCTCTGTGTCCAATGCTATCAATCAGGTCCAAGTGCATCCCATTGGGAAAAAGCATTGAGAAAGGAAAAGAAGCTCTGCAACACAAACCCAACCCTGTTACAGAGTCTGTTATGCAGAGCCAAGCGCTTTCACAAGAAATCAAAAGGTTTCAGTTCACCAGTTTTAGCTTCTACCATTTTACTCAGCACAAACTGAATGGCCAGCAACTGTCCACTGAGCCTACACGTAGGATGAAAAAGCTAGTGCCATGTCTCACTTCCTGCTCAGAATGGAAGGGGGTTACACTGTTCCTTCTCTCATTGCTTCATGACATACAGACCAGCACTTCCCATCGACACCACCCAGGGAAACCCAAGGCAAAGAGGACAGAGGTTCAGAAAGGCTCAAGGAAAACAACGAGAGCGTGGGCTTGTAGGCGTGTGGCACGTCGGTGTCCACAGGCGGCTCTTCAGCGCTGGCACTGGTGCTCGGGCTCCACTTCCCAGAGGTGTCCCCGCTGGAAAGGTCCTCCGCCAGCAGGAGGACCATCATCACTCTACATGCACAGTTATTGCACAAACACTTTATTATTGTTGGAGGATTACCATTGCCTTTCAGGACAGGGAAACCAGGATCACAGCATGAATGGCACAGACCTCGGCACCAGCCATGAAATCAAATCATTGCTCATCAAAACCGCACTGACCCACCTAGTTTCCTGGTTCAAAGCCAGCCTCTCATGCTCCTTGCTCTGCGTTCACAGCCTCTAGTTGCACCATGGACAATATCCAACTTTTGGCCATCTATCGGCCACAGGCAAAAGAGCATTTCATTCCGCGACATTTTAGGGAAACAGAAGTCTATCAAAGTCTTTGTCTCGTGCATTGGGTTTGCGTGGCAAGGCTTTGGTAGCGGGGGGCTACAGGGGTGGCTTCTGTGAGAAGATGTCAGAAGCTTCCCTCCTGTATGACAGAGGCAGTTCCAGCTGGCTCCAAGATGGAGACGCCGCTGGCCAAACTGAGCCAATCAGCAACAGTGGTAGCACCTCCGGGATAACATATTTAAGAAGGGTTAAAACCTGCTGTGCAACAGCAGCTGGGAGAGAGGAGTGAGAATATGTGAGAGAACAACTATGCAGACACCAAGGTCAGTGAAGAAGGAGGTGCTCCAGGTGCCGGAGCAGAGATTCCCTGCAGCTCATGATGAAGACCATGGTGATGCAGGTTGTCCCCCTGCAAGCACATGGAGGTCCATGGTGGAGCAGATATCCACCCTGCCGCCCGTGGAGGACACCGTGCTGGAGCGGGTGGATGTGCCCCAAAGGAGGCTGTGACCCTGTGGAGAGCCCGCACTGGAACAGGCTCTTGGAAGAACACATGGCCCCGTGGAGAGGAGCCATGCTGGAGCACGTCTTCTGGCAGGACCTGTGACCCTTGCGGGTGACCTATGCTGAAGCAGTCCGTTCCTGAAGGACTGCACCCCATGGAGAGAACCCATACTGGAGCACATTGTGAAGATCTGCGGCCTGTGGGAAGGAGTTGGTTGGAGAAGTTCGTAAAGGACTGTCTCCCATGGGTGGGACCCCACGCTGGAGCAGGGGAAGGGCGTGAGGAGGAAGAGTGGCAGAGACAACGCAGGATGAACTGACCGCAACCCCCGTTCCCCGTCCCCTGCACCTCTCGGCAGGAGGAGGTAGAGAAATCGGGAGTGAAGTTGAGCCCAGGAAGAAGGGAGGAGTGGCGGGAAGATGTTTTAAGATTGTTCTTCTTTCTCATTACCCTACTCTGACTTTCATTGGCAATACATTAAATTAATTTCCCCGACTCAAGTCTGTTTGGCCTGTGACGTTAATCGCTGAGTGATCTCCCTGCCCTTATCTCGACCCATGAGCCTTTCATTGTATTTTCCATCCACTTGAGGAGGGGGAGTGACAGAGCAGCTTGGTGGGCACCTGGCGGCTCACCAAGGTTAACCCACCACATCTTGACAGCTGCAAGCCTTCAAGGTATGGATGGAAACTACTCTCCCCAGCCCGATAATCTCTCAGTCTTTTCATCTTTTAATGGTTAAAGATTACCAGCCAAAATGAGGCCCAACTTTAGACCTGGACAAAGAAACAAGGCAAGAATGGGAAACCTACACAAGTGTAAGAATCATAGCTTCACGTTTCATATTGTGTCAGTTGTAGTAGGTACACAGAAAAGGTAACTCGTTGCTAACAAGCCCACAGGAGGCTCACATAGAACTTCACACCATAGACCATAGCCATGCATGCAAAGAGATTTTTCTGCTCATCCCATATAATTTGAAGAAGAAACAGAAAAGGTTCTAAAAGCCATGAGCGCTATGGAACTCAATTAAAGACCCACTCATCAAAGTCTCAGCTCAACGGCAACGTCATCCTTCTTCAGCACATGGGCAACTTGGAAGATACATTACACTACCACGTGTAATGCAAAGTTTGCAACTGTGCCTAATAACCGTCATTCACTGGAATCATCATGCAACAGCAAAGCAAACTGATGAACCCACAACTTGGCCAGTTGGAGTCCAAGAAAGGCAATATCCAAAAATAAGACACCTTCAGACTCATTTTATGTACGCCAGCAATGAAGCTTGGGAATCGACAAAACACACGCCATTGTCTCCACCAGTACCTCCTCACGCACAGCACCCCCTAGACTCTCCTCAAACTCTTCACAGATTGCATGCCTGTCGTTGATCTTCATCATGTGCAGATGGACTCCACCCAAAGAAAACTGGCACAGACAACTGCTCCTTACCATGGAGAACATGTGACTTCTCACCATGTGTATGTGACAAGCAAGAGCATTTCTTCCAGTTCGCATTTGAAGGAAACACATCTATGGAAGTGTTTCTCTTTACAGCTGTAAACATGAGAGGCATGTATGGGACAGTCAGACAAATGGAACAGATGCGATCTTCCACACACTGTCAGAGACAAAGGCCCACCTTCAGATCATGACAACGAGCAAGGCAAGAACTTAACACGCGCAGAGAGGAAGGGAGCACAACATACTCTTCTAGATTAGGGCACTTTCCTCTTCCCAATGCTCCCATTATGGCATTTCTCACAAGTACCTAATTAAGCTGTTAGTTAAGAACTGATGACAACCTGCAAACACACAGGAAGAACCTCCCAGGGCTCCCCACGCAGCTGGAATAACATGTCTTCTGGCTAAACTCGCTTGGGAAGACGAAACTCGCATTGCATGACACCGCAGCTGGGCACTGAACAGGGAAAGGAGCAAACCACAGCTCTTGTGCCCTTCAACAGCTCCTCACGCACAGCTCCCACGACTCCCATCTCCAACCCTTCACACCTTGCATGGTGTTCTTTGACCCTCATCATTTGCAAGCACCTCTCATCATACAGCCAGTTGCCCACACTATTTCTGTTCAGCATGCATCAGGATCACGCACGGACTTCGCATAGCTGTCTTCACATCTCTGCACTAAGATGGAGACAGATTGTCTGCTAAGTGCACCTCAGAGGAGAAACGTCAAGGGTCTGAAAGTAAAAGAGGCGCTGTCCTCCAGGAGAGACTGGCTCAGGGAACGGCGTGCAACACAGGAACGCCGTGATGAGAGCCAAAGGCCCGCTCTAAGGAAGCTCCAGCCGGCAGCAGGCTCCCTTCGCCGGCCTCCCACAGCCACTGTAACGCTGAGCCGCAACCCCACGCTCCCCTCCCCGCAGCAAGAGGCACCAGCACCCAGCGCGGTGCTGAACGCAGCTTTGCCTTCCTTGGAACGACAGCTCCGCGCGCGGGACAGAGAGAGAAGGCGGCGGGGAAAGGGCAGAGAAGCAGCAGAGGGAAGCGTCGCGGAGCAAGTGTGCTCAGAGGAACTCACCGGGGGAGCGGCGGGGTCCGCGCGGCGGGCGCCGGCAGGGTCCCTCCCCGAGCAGCGGCGCGGGCTCGTCGGGCGGCGGCCGGGCCGGGAGGGTGTCGCAGCAGCTGCCGCCGACAAGCGGAGCTGGCTCTTGCGCGAGTCGGCGGTGAGCGACACCTCGTGCGAGTAGGAGTGCAGGAAGGCGCGGACGCCGTCGATGCCCACGAAGTGCGAGGCCGGGACGCCGCGCAAGGCGCCGCTGCCCGCCGCCAGCAGCTGCGAGCGGCGCCAGCGCCGCAGGCGCAGCGCCAGCAGCAGCAGCAGGAAGGCGAGGAAGAGGCAGGACACGGCCGCCACGGCCACCACCAGCCACCGCGTCAGGCTGCCGGCCGCCTCGCCCGGCGCCGCCGCCGCGCTGCCCAGCTCCGACAGCAGCTCGGCCACGCTCTCGGCCAGCACCACCGTCAGCGTCGCCGTGGCCGACAGCGCCGGCCGCCCGTGGTCCTTCACCACCACCACCAGGCTCTGCCGCGCCGCGTCGCGGGCCAGCGGGAAGCGCGCCGTCCGCACCTCGCCGCTGTGCAGCCCCACGCGGAACAGCCCCGGCTCCGTCGCCTTGGCCAGCTCGTACGACAGCCACGCGTTCTGCCCCGCGTCCGCGTCCACCGCCACCACCTTGGCCACCAGCGCCCCGGGCTCCGCCGAGCGCGGCGCCAGCTCCACGCCCGCCCACCCCGCGCCCGCGCCGCGCCCGCCGCCGCCGCCGCCGGCGGGTACAGCACCTGCGGCGCGTTGTCGTTCTCGTCCACGATCACGAGCCGCACCGACACGTTGCTGCTCAGCGCCGGCGCGCCGCCGTCCTCCGCCCGCACCCACAGCCCCACCTCGCGCACCTCCTCGTAGTCGAAGGAGCGCAGCGCGTACAGCGCGCCCGTCTCCGCCTGCACCGACACGTACGACGACAGCGGCGCGCCCCGCACCCGCCCCTCCGACAGCCGGTACCCGCACGCGCGCGTTCTGCCCCCAGTCCGCGTCCGACGCCCCGCACCGTCAGCACCAGCGCGCCCGCCGCGTTGTTCTCGGGCAGCCGGCGCTGTACGCGCCTCCGCGAACACCGGCGCGTTGTCGTTCACGTCCAGCACCCGCAGCGCCAGCACCGCGCTGCTCCACAGCGCCGGCGACCCGCCGTCCGCCGCCCGCACCGTCACGTTGTACTCCGCCACCGCCTCCCGGTCCAGCTCGCTCGCCGTCACCACGCGGTAGTAGTCCTCAAACGACCGCTCCAGCCGGAACGGGACGCGCTCGGCGATGCTCGCACCGCACCTCGCCGTTCGCCCCCGAGTCCCGGTCCTGCACGTGCAGCAGGGCCACCACCGTCCCTGGCGGCGCGTCCTCAGAGATCGCAGCCAGCGCCGACCGCACCGAAATCTGGGGCGCGTTGTCGTTCACATCTGTCACGCTGATCGCGACTTTCGCCGTATCGGAAAAGGTCCCGCCGTCCCGTGCCTGCACCTCCAGTTCGTACGAGTCGCCTTCCTCGAAGTCCAGGCTCCGCACCAGCGTGATCGCTCCCGTCTCAGACTCCAGCTGGAAAATCTCCGATGCCAGGTCCTGACACATTCTTCAAGAGTATTTCACGTGCCCGTTCAGCCCCTCGTCGGCGTCGGCAGCCGTGACGCTGACGAGGACGGAGCCCACGGGCACGTCCTCCGGCACACGCACCGTGTACTCCGCCTGGCTGAACACGGGCGCGTTGTCGTTCGCGTCCAGCACCGCCACGCGGATCCGCGCCGTGCCCGTCCGCGCCGGCTCTCCGCCGTCGCTCGCCCTCAGCACCAGCTCGTGAAACGCCGCCTCCTCCCGGTCCAGCGCCTTCGCCAGCACCAGCTCGGGACGCTGAGCCCCGCCGGGGCCCGCCTGCACGGACCAGCGAGAAGTGCTCGTCGCCGCTCAGCTCGTACCTCTGCAGGGAATCGGTCCCACGTCCGGGTCGTGAGCCTCGGCCAGGGGAAAACCGCGACCCCGGAGGCTGTCGTCTCGCTCATTCTCACCTCCGTTGTCTGCCTTCGGAAGCTGGGCGCGTTGTCGTTAATGTCCGTGATTTCCACTTCGATGCCGTAAACCTGCATTTCCCCTTCCACTATCACCTCACAGCGCAGCACGCATTTCTCCACCAGCCGGCACAGCTGCTCTCTGTCTAGCCTCTCCGCCGTCACTAAATGTCCCGTCTTCCCGTGCAGAGCGAAGTACTGCGTCCTGCCTTCGGAGACAACGCGGACGCCGCTGTCGCGGAGCGCCGGCAGGTCCAGCCGCAGGTCCTTGGCCACGTCGCCCACGAACGAGCCCTTCGGCATCTCCTCGGCAACCGAGTAGCGCAGCTGCCCCCACGCCGCCTCCCACGCCGACACCAGCACGCACCACAGCACGGCTCGCTCCCGCCGGCCCCACCGCCTCCCGCGCGCACAGCCGCATCATCGCCGCCGCGGCTCCGCCGGCACCGCACACGCCGGCACGCCCCCGCCGGACGCTCCCGCCGACGCGGTCCGACCCGCTCCGCGCTTCGGCGGCTCCGGCTCGCGCTCCGGCTCGGCTTCCGGCTCCCGCTCCGGCTCCGGCTCCGCTCCCGCTCCGCTCCGGCTCGCCGCTCCCGGCCGCTGCCGCCGGCCCCTCCGCCTCGCTGCAGCACGGCTCCGCACCGCGGGGACGCTCGCAGACCGCCCGGACGCCGAGCCACCCACCAGCCAGCCAGCCCAGCCAGCCAGCCAGCCGGGCCGCAGCGGGCGGGGCTGCCTGCAGCGCTCCGGCCTTCCTCTCGCTCCTCCTCGGTCAACAGCGGCGCCCGCAGCCTCCTCCCGGCACTGCAGGCACCGAGCGCTGCCGAGCGCTGCCCGCCCTGCCTTTGCCACGGGCAGCTCGCGGGGACGGGGCCGCCGCCGCGGACACATCGGTTCCCGTCCAGCCCTGATCTCCGGCGCTGGCTTGTCTCCAGCCGAGCTCCTCTTTCAGCCTCCAGGCCATCCCGACCACAAAGAAATCACACGCCTCCCGTGGGCGGGCGATTTCTACCGCACGGGAAAAATGTTCTTGTGATGCTGATATAATACAGATATAAAGTTTTCGTAATACGCTATCAGTCCAAAAGCACAATCTGCATCACGAATTCCACACCTTTTTGTAGCAGTTCTGCTTGAATGACTTTTCCTCACCCTTTCTGCAGATCAAAAGAGCGTCATGGAGGAGGGGAACTACTCACGAACAGTCGGAATGGTCAGTCCCCGCATCCCGAAGTACAGGGATGACCCTGCCCTCTCGATTTTGTCACTTCTCACCTGCACATCGGAGGCTGCTCTGAAGCAGCCTCCATTTCTCCCCCTTCTCCAACCACCACTTCGGAAGTTTGGGTGACAGCCTTACACTACAGGCCGTGCTTCCACTTAGGACTCAGCGCTCCATTCTAGAGTAAGTCAGCAGCAGGCAGCGATGCACATGCACTCTCTCGTGGTGGGTCCATGACAAAGAAGAAACTCACACATAAAGCCAACCCTTAGACTGAAACGCTATCAACCAGGGCAAAGTAGAACTGTTGGGGAAAAAAGAATAGGAAAGAAGAGGCTCTGAAACACAAAAGGTGATTTTGGGCGGCGGGGGGGAGATCCATTCTACGCCTTAAAGAGAGATCTGGAACCGTAGAAAATACCACCCACGATGGAAAATAATGAGAAATAGCTGCACAAAGAACTCAGAGAAATATTGACTGGACAAAATTAATCTGTCCACTAGCACTGCCATTTTGCAGCAGCCTTCCCTCAAAAGATGTGACGGCACATGGCAGACGTGGAGGAACAATCTCTGACTTCTCCATTCCTGCAGCCTCGTGCACGTTTCCTTTGGGAGTCCAACACTAAACAGCATTAACCAACGGGTTTTTGCTCAGGTGTCAACAATGTCCATCGCTTCGGGAAAAAGCGATCGGGAAGGAAACATCAACACCAAGCATCAACCACATTTTACCGACCGTGTCATGTGGAATTAGCAGATCTCATTGTACACAGGAAAGGTACACCTTCACTTATTAACACACACCATTGTAGACAGCACAGGTTTTGTAGACCCTTTTTTGCCTCCTCGACACCCAGCATCAGCAGAGCTCATTACATCTCAGAGGGTCACACCACCTGTACCATTTTATCCAGCACAGCTTGAATGGCAGGAACCTCTCCACTGACCCTACTCGTGTGACAGCTGACGACGCAGGAAGTGCCGCTTCGCACTGCCTGCTGCCACCAAGACACGGCACAGCACTGTTTCATTCCTTCATGGAAACAGGGATCGGCAGTGGCCGCCCAAGCAGAGCAAGGAAGACCCAGCAGCCCACCGCCCTCGGCGTGACGTTAGGAAAGGCTCAGAGGCAAGGACCGCGCGGGCTTACAAACCTGCGGGCGTCGGCGTCGGCTCGGCGGGCGGCTCTCCGCGCCGGCGCTGCTGCTCGGGCTCCGCTTCCCGCAGGGCTCCCCGCCCAGAAGCTCCTCCGCGGGCAGGCTGGGCAGCGGCGGCGGCGGCGGCAGCCAAGCGGCCTCGGCGACGGCGCGGCCCGGCGCCACGCACAGGTTGTAGGAGTAGGGCAAGGTGCCCTCGCAGAAGTCGGCCGGCAAGGCGCCGCCGGCCACGGAGAAGCGCTGCGCGCCCAGGCAGCGCAGGACGGCGGGCGGCCCGGCCCGGCGCACCCGCGCCAGCACGGCCAGCGCCACGCTCAGCAGGAACAGGGCGGAGAGGAGCGCCAGCGCCAGCACCAGGTAGAACTGCAGCTCCGCCGGCGACTCGCCGCCCGCCGCCCGCTCGCTCAGCTCCGGCAGCGCCTCCTGCAAGCTCTCGGCCAGCACCACGTGCAGCGTGGCCGTGGCCGACAGCGCCGGCTGCCCGTGGTCCTTCACCACGGCCACCAGCCGCTGCTTCGCCGCGTCCCTCGCCGACACGGCCCGCGCCGTCCGCACCTCGCCGCTGTGCAGCCCCACGCGGAACAGCGCCGGCTCCGGCGCCTGCACCAGCTCGTACGACAGCCACGCGTTGCGCCCCGCGTCCGCGTCCACCGCCACCACCTTCGCCACCAGGTACCCGGCCTCGGCCGACCGCGGCACCACCTCGAACGGCGCCGCCGCCGCCCCCGCCCCGCCCCGCCGCCGGCCACAGCACCCGCGGCGCGTTGTCGTTGCGGTCCAGCACGAAGACGCGCACCGTCGCCGTCGAGCTCCGCGCCGGCGCCCCGCCGTCCTGCGCCCGCACCGCCACCGCGAACTCGCGGCACTCCTCGTAGTCGAAGGAGCGCTGCGCGTACACCGCGCCGCTCCGCGCCTCCACCGACACGTACGGCGCCGCGCGCCGCGCCCGCGCTGCCCCGCCAGCCAGTAGCTCACGCGCCCGTTGGCGCCCGCGTCCGCGTCCCGCGCGCGCACGCGCAGCACCGGCGCGCCCGCCGCGTTGTTCTCCGCCACGTAGGCGCTGTAGGCGGCCTCCTCGAACACCGGCGCGTTGTCGTTCACGTCCGACACCTCCAGCACCAGCGCCGCGCGGCTCCACAGCGCCGGGCTGCCCCGGTCCCTGGCCACCACCGTCGCCCGCTGCTCGGGCGCCTGCTCCCGGTCCAGCGCGCTCGCCGTCACCACCTTGTACGAGCCGCCCGACGACGCCACGATCGACAGCGGCGCCTCGCCCGACAGCTCGCACCACACCTGCCCGTTCTCCCCGGAGTCCCGGTCCATCACGTTCAGGAGGGCCACCACCGTGCCGGCCGGCGCGTCCTCGGGCACCGGGCTCGACACCGACAACACCGTGATTTCGGGCGCGTTGTCGTTCACGTCCAGCACCTCCACCTCCACCTTGCAGTGCGCCACCAGACCGCCCCCGTCCCTCGCCTCCACCAGCAGCGTGTAGCCTCGCGTGTCCTCGAAGTCCAGCGCCTCCTGCAGCGTGATCGCCCCGCTCTCCGCGTCCACCACGAACTTCTCAAGCACCTTGGCCGGCGTTTCCCCGAAGCCGTAGGTGATGCGGCGTTGGTGCCGGCGTCGGCGTCGGAGGCGGAGACGTTCAGCACCGGCGAGCCGCCGGCGCGTCCTCGCGCAGGCTCGCGCGGTACCGGTCCTGCGCGAACACGGGGGGTTGTCGTTGGCGTCGGTGACGTTGATGCAGAGCTGGGCGGTGCCGCTCCGGGGCGGCTCGCCGCCGTCCACCGCCGTCAGCACCAGCCGCAGGCTCTGCTCGCTCTCCCGGTCCAGCGCGCGCCGCAGCACCAGCTCCGCGAACTTGCTGCCGTCCTGGCTCTCCTTCGCCTCCACCGCGAAGTACCCGTTCGCCTCCAGCTCGTAGCCCTGCAGCGAGTTGCTGCCCACGTCCGCGTCTTCGGCCGTGCCCAAGGCAAACGGGCGCCGGGAGAAGTGAACTCGTTGATCTCCAGCTGGAAACGGTCTCGCAGGAAGCGCGGCGCGTTGTCGTTGACGTCCTGGATGGCCACCTCGACGTGGAAAACGTTGAGCGGGTTCTGCAGCAGCGCCTCGAAGCTGACGGAGCAGGACGCCGCCTCGCCGCACAGCTCCTCCCGGTCCAGCCTCTCGCTCACGTACAGGTTCCCGGTCTCCCCGCTCACGCCGAAGTAGTGCTTCTCGGCGCTGAGCCGCAGCTTGCGTGCCGGCAGCTCCGCCGGGCTCAGCCCCAGGTCCCGCGCCAGCGGCCCCACCAGCGAGCCTCTGCCCAGCTCCTCGGCGATGGCGTAGCGGATCCGCTCCGGCGCCGCCCGGCAGCACAAGCCCAGCAGCAAAGCGGGCAGCAGCACTCGCCCGGCTGCTCGCCGGCGGCTCTGCCTCTGCCTGCCCGCCATTCTCGGCAGCGCTCGCCGCGCTCCTCCCTCCTGCCGCTGCCCTCCCTCCCTTCCAGCCGCTCTCCGCAGCGAGCGCAGGGGCCGCCGGACGGCAGCGATCTCGGCGCCGGCTCGGACGCCGCCGCTCCCCGCGCCGCCTCTCGCCTCTGCTGCCCGTGCCGC
This sequence comes from Gymnogyps californianus, assembly GCF_018139145.2. Taxonomy (NCBI): domain Eukaryota; kingdom Metazoa; phylum Chordata; class Aves; order Accipitriformes; family Cathartidae; genus Gymnogyps; species Gymnogyps californianus. Next base: position 129,789 of record NW_026114476.1, on the reverse strand, counting down.
TGCCGCTCTGGCCGGCGCCGTGCGAGCGAGCAGCCTGCGGGGGCACGACGCTGCGGCGGCTCCGGCTCCGCTCCGGCTCCGGCCCTCCGGCTCCGGCCCGGCTCGGCTGCGGCTGCGGCTCCAGCGCCGCTCCGCGTCGGCCAACAGCGGCACCCGGAGGCGCCGCGACGCCACCGCAGCCGGCTGATGGCCGCGCTCCCAGGGGCCCGGGATTTGACTACTGGTTCAGTGGCTGCACCCAGCTTTGGGGTCTCTCTTTATTAGACTCAGGAATTACTGACAATAAGATAGACCTCTACGATTGTCTTTCTGATTCACAAAACCTCCTTCTTTTGCATCTCCATACTTGAGGGGCTGACAATGGGAAAATGCCAAGACACATCGAGTCTTTCATAGAATTGTACAGTGGGTTTGGTTGGAAAAGCCCTTTAAAGATCATCGAGTCCACCCCTCTGCCATGGGCAGGGACATCCTTCACTAGGTCACGTTGCTCAAAGCCCCATCCAAGCTGTCCTTGAACCCTTCCAATGATGGCGCATCCACAACTTCCCTGGGCAACCTGCTCCAGTCTCTCACCACTCTCATCATAAAACATTACTTCTTTATGTCAAATCAGAACCTACCCTCCTTCGGTTCAAAACCGTTGCCCCTTGTCCTGTCACGACAGGCCCTGGTAAAAAGCCTGTCTCCATCTTTCTTATCAACCCCTTTATATATTGAAAAGGCGCAATAAGGTCCCCAGAGCCTTCTCTTCTCCAGGCTGAAGAACCTCAACTCCTTCAGCCCTTCTTCATAGGGAGGTGTTCCAGTCCTTTGACCATTTTTTGTGGCCCTCCTCTGGACCAGCTCTAACAGGTCCATGTCTTTCTTGTAGTGTGTGCCCCAGAGCTGTACGCCGTACTCCAGCTATGGTCTCACGAAAGCATGGTAGAGGGGGAGCACCACCTCCCTCGACCTGCTGGCCATGCTACTTGTTATACAGCCCAGGATATGATTGGCTTTCTGGGCAGCAAGTGCACGTGGCCAGCTCATGTCCCATTTGTCTCCTACCAGTACCCCCAAGTCCTTCTTCACAAGGCTGCTCTCAATCCCCCACTCTTTACTGAAACTGGGGATTGCCCCAACCCAGGGGCAGGACCTTGCTCTTGGCCTTGTTGAACTGCACGAGGTTCACATGGGCCCACTCCTCCAGCCTGTCAAGGTCTCTCTGGATGGCATCCCTTCCCTCTAGCAAATCGACTGCACCACTCAGTTCGGTGTCATCTGCAAACTTGCTGTGGGTGCACTCAATTCCACTGTCTGGGTTATTGATGAACATATTCTTGAGATATCTTAAATAGTATTGGTCCCAGTACGGACCCTTGTGGGACACCACATTGCTGGTTTCCAATTGGATGTTGAGCCATTGACTAGAGCTCTTTGGATGCAGCCATCCAGCCAGTTCCTTATCCATCTAACTGTCCAAGTGTCAAAGCTGTTCATGGAAACTCCTTGCCTGGCCTGGGTTGCCACTCTGCACTTTGAGGACTGCAGTAGACATGGGTTTGCATTCTTGTGCTACAGACAAGCGTGCCTGGGTGAGCACACGTATGCCTATGAAAGCCTTCCTCTTTACAGCTGTAAACCTCAAAGGGGTGTACGGGAACTGCCCCTGCACTCAGAAAGTTGGAACAGATGTGACCTTCCCCGGTGGATCAGATGCCATTCTACCCATGCATCGTCCTTCTAAATGCCGAGTTATTAGACAAATACTTTCTCATCAGAAGACTGTCATTGCCTTTCAGGACAGCAGAGCTAGGATCATAACGTGAACGGCCCAGGTCTTGGCACCAGCCATGAAATCAAACCATTGCCCAGCCAAAAACACATTGACTCACCTGGTTTCCTGGTTCAAAGCCAGTGTCTCACCCTCCTTGCCCTGCCTTCACAGCCTTTCGTTGAACCATGGACAATATCCAACTTTTGGCCATCTGTCAGCCACAGGCAAAAGAGCATTTCATTCAGCGACATTTTAGGGTGACAGAAGTCTATCAAAGTCCTTGTCTTGCGGCCTCTAAGCCTTCAAGGTATGGATGGAACTCCAAGGTATGGATGGATGAAACCCGGTATTGATGCCATAGCAATTACAGCCCTCCAGGGAAATGCTTTTCTACCCTCAGCTATACTTCACCATCTCCCTTGACCCTCACCTGTATATAAAAGTCAGTTGAGCAATGTAGAGGAATGTCAGGAAGGTACTACCCCAAGGATGGAATAAACAATGAGAAATAGCTGCAGCAACAACACAGAGAAATCATGCCTGGAGAAAAGGAATTCATCTGCCTAATGCTACTCTTTCTGCAGCGGCCTTCCTCCAAAAGCTGGGAGGGCAGACGGCGAGACTCCTTTCTTTCTTTACGCAGAAGAAAATCTAATTTCTCTATTAATGGAACCTCACGCTCGTTCCCTTTGGAAATCCATTCCCAAAACAGCAATAAGCAACAGCTCTGTGTCCAATGCTATCAATCAGGTCCAAGTGCATCCCATTGGGAAAAAGCATTGAGAAAGGAAAAGAAGCTCTGCAACACAAACCCAACCCTGTTACAGAGTCTGTTATGCAGAGTCAAGCGCTTTCACAAGAAATCAAAAGGTTTCAGCTTCACCAGTTTTAGCTTCTACCATTTTACTCAGCACAAACTGAATGGCCAGCAACTGTCCACTGAGCCTACACGTAGGATGAAAAAGCTAGTGCCATGTCTCACTTCCTGCTCAGAATGGAAGGGGGTTACACTGTTCCTTCTCTCATTGCTTCATGGACATACAGACCAGACTTCCCATCGACACCACCCAGGGAAACCCAAGGCAAAGAGGACAGAGGTTCAGAAAGCTAGCGTGGGCTTGTAGGCGTGTGGCACGTCGGTGTCGACGGGCGGCTCTTCAGCGCTGGCACTGGTGCTCGGGCTCCACTTCCCAGAGGTGTCCCCGCTGAAAAGGTCCTCCGCCAGCAGGAGGACCATCATCACTCTACACAGTTATTGCACAAACACTTTATTATTGTTGGAGGATTACCATTGCCTTTCAGGACAGGGAAACCAGGATCACAGCATGAATGGCACAGACCTCGGCACCAGCCATGAAATCAAATCGTTGCTCATCCAAACCGCATTGACCCACCTAGTTTCCTGGTTCAAAGCCAGCCTCTCATGCTCCTTGCTCTGCGTTCACAGCCTCTAGTTGCACCATGGACAATATCCAACTTTTGGCCATCTATCGGCCACAGGCAAAAGAGCATTTCATTCCGCGACATTTTAGGGAAACAGAAGTCTGTCAAAGTCTTTGTCTCGTGCATTGGGTTTGCGTGGCAAGGCTTTGGTAGCGGGGGGCTACAGGGTGGCTTCTGTGAGAAGATGTCAGAAGCTCCCTCCTGTATGACAGAGGCAGTTCCGCTGGCTCCAAGATGGAGCCACCGCTGGCCAAACTGAGCCAATCAGCGACAGTGGTAGCACCTCCGGGATAACATATTTAAGAAGGGTTAAAACCTGCTGTGCAACAGCAGCTGGGAGAGAGGAGTGAGAATACGTGAGAGAAACAACTATGCAGACACCAAGGTCAGTGAAGAAGGAGTGCTCCAGGTGCCGGAGCAGAGATTCCCTGCAGCCCATGATGAAGACCATGGTGATGCAGGTTGTCCCCTGCAGCACATGGAGGTCCATGGTGGAGCAGATATCCACCCTGCCGCCGTGGAGGACACGCGCTGGAGCGGGTGGATGTGCCCCGAAGGAGGCTGTGACCCTGTGGAGAGCCCGCACTGGAACAGGCTCTTGGAAGAACATGTGGCCCCGTGGAGAGGAGCCATGCTGGAGCACGTCTTCTGGCAGGACCTGTGACCCTTGCGGGTGACCTATGCTGAAGCAGTCCGTTCCTGAAGGACTGCACCCATGGAGAGAACCCATACTGGAGCACATTGTGAAGATCTGCAGCCTGTGGGAAGGAGTTGGTTGGAGAAGTTCGTAAAGGACTGTCTCCCATGGGTGGGACCCCACACTGGAGCAGGGGAAGGGCTGAGGAGGAAGGAGTGGCAGAGACAACGCAGGATGAACTGACCGCAACCCCCGTTCCCGTCCCCCTGCACCTCTCGGCGGGAGGAGGTAGAGAAATCGGGAGTGAAGTTGAGCCCAGGAAGAAGGGAGGAGTGGCGGGAAGATGTTTTAAGATTGTTCTTCTTTCTCATTACCCTACTCTGACTTTCATTGGCAATACATTAAATTAATTTCCCCGACTCAAGTCTGTTTGGCCTGTGACAGTAATCGCTGAGTGATCTCCCTGCCCTTATCTCGACCCATGAGCCTTTCATCGTATTTTCCATCCACTTGAGGGGGGGAGTGGCTTGGTGGGCACCTGGCGGCTCACCAAAGTTAACCCACCACATCTTGACAGCTGCAAGCCTTCAAGGTATGGATGGAAACTACTCTCCCAGCCCGATAATCTCTCAGTCTTTTCATCTTTTAATGGTTAAGATTACCAGCCAAAATGAGGCCCAACTTTAGACCTGGACAAAGAAACAAGGCAAGAATGGGAAACCTACACAAGTGTAAGAATCATAGCTTCACGTTTCATATTGTGTCAGTTGTAGTAGGTACACAGAAAAGGTAACTCGTTGCTAACAAGCCCACAGGAGGCTCACACAGAAGTTCACACCGTAGACCACAGCCATGCTTCCTCAGAGTAACTTCTCTGGACAATAAACAAGAGAATATGCATGGAACCACAACTGTGGGCCTCATCTAACACAAAGTGAACAAACTGAACCTTTAGACATTCCCTCTAGCCATTTCACACTATAGCACAGCGAACTCTTCCACCTGCCCTGTCTCTGGACAGGCAGAACTCTTCACCCTGCCCAAATATCACGCAACAGGAAAGCTACCTCTGCAGACAGACACCACTGAAAGTAATGTTGTGCACACAACTCCTCAGAATCCAAGCACTGCAACACGGATGCGTGCAAAGAGATTTTCTGCTCATCCCATATAATTTGAAGAAGAAACAGAAAAGGTTCTAAAAGCCATGAGCGCTATGGAACTCAATTAAAGACCCACTCATCAAAGTCTCAGCTCAACGGCAACGTCATCCTTCTTCAGCACATGGGCAACTTGGAAGATACAGTACACTACCACGTGTAATGCAAAGTGTACAACTGTGCCTAATAACCGTCATTCCCAGGAATCATCATGCAACAGGAAAGCAAACTGATGAACCCACAACTTGGCCAGTTGGAGTCCAAGAAAGGCAATATCCAAAAATAAGACACCTTCAGACTCATTTTATGTAGGCCAGCAATAAACCCTGGGAATCAAAAAACACATGCCATGTCTCCACCAGTACATCCTCACGCACAGCCCCCTAGACTCTCCTCAAACCTTCACAGATTGCATGGTTTCAGTGATCTTCGTCATGTGCAGATGGACTACACCCAAAGACAAGTTGCTCAGAAAACTGCTCCTTACCATGGAGAATATGTGACTTCTCACCATGTGTATGTGACAAGCAAGAGCATTTCTTCCAGTTTGCATTTGAAGGAAACACATCTATGGAAGTCTTTCTCTTTACAGCTGTAAACGTGAAAGGCATGTACGGGACAGTCAGACAAATGGAACAGATGCGATCTTCCACACACTGTCAGAGACAAAGGCCCACCTTCAGATCAACAACGAGCAAGGCAAGAACTTAACACATGCAGAGAGGAAGGGATCACAACATACTTCTAGATGAGGGCACTTTCCTCTTCCCAATGCTCCCATTATGGCATTTCGCATAAGTACCTAATTAAGCTGTTAGTTAAGAACTGATGACAACCTGCAAACACACAGGAAGAACCTCCCAGGGCTCCCCACGCAGCTGGAATAACATGTCTTCTGGCTAAACTCGCTTGGGAAGACGAAACTCACATTGCATGACACCACAGCTGGGCACTGAACAGGGAAAGGAGCAAACCACAGCTCTTGTGCCCTTCAACAGCTCCTCACACACAGCTCCCACGACTCCCATCTCCAACCCTTCACACCTTGCACGGTGTACTTTGACCCTCAGCATCTGCAACCACTTGCAGGATCACGCACGGACTGCACATAGCTGTCTTCACATCTCTGCACTAAGAGGGAGACAGATTGTCTGCCAAGTGCACCTCAGAGGAGAAACGTCAAGGGTCTGAAAGTAAAAGAGGCGCTGTCCTCCAGGAGAGACTGGCTCAGGGAACGGCGTGCAACACAGGAACGCCGTGATGAGAGCCAAAGGCCCGCTCTAAGGAAGCTCCAGCCGGCAGCAGGCTCCCTTCGCCGGCCTCCCACAGCCACTGTAACGCTGAGCCGCAACCCCACGCTCCCCTCCCCGCAGCAAGAGGCACCAGCACCCAGCGCGGTGCTGAACGCAGCTTTGCCTTCCTTGGAACGACAGCTCCGCGCGCGGGACAGAGAGAGAAGGCGGCGGGAAAGGGCAGAGAAGCAGCAGAGGGAAGCGTCGCGGAGCAAGTGTGCTCAGAGGAACTCACCGGGGAGCGGCGGGGTCCGCGCGGCGGGCGCCGGCAGGGTCCTCCCCGAGCAGCGGCGCGGGCTCGTCGGGCGGCGGCCGGGCCGGGAGGGTGTCGCAGCAGCTGCCGCCCGACAAGCGGAGCTGGCTCTTGCGCGAGTCGGCGGTGAGCGACACCTCGTGCGAGTAGGAGTGCAGGAAGGCGCGGACGCCGTCGATGCCCACGAAGTGCGAGGCCGGGACGCCGCGCAAGGCGCCGCTGCCCGCCGCCAGCAGCTGCGAGCGGCGCCAGCGCCGCAGGCGCAGCGCCAGCAGCAGCAGCAGGAAGGCGAGGAAGAGGCAGGACACGGCCGCCACGGCCACCACCAGCCACCGCGTCAGGCTGCCGGCCGCCTCGCCCGGCGCCGCCGCCGCGCTGCCCAGCTCCGACAGCAGCTCGGCCACGCTCTCGGCCAGCACCACCGTCAGCGTCGCCGTGGCCGACAGCGCCGGCCGCCCGTGGTCCTTCACCACCACCACCAGGCTCTGCCGCGCCGCGTCGCGGGCCAGCGGGAAGCGCGCCGTCCGCACCTCGCCGCTGTGCAGCCCCACGCGGAACAGCCCCGGCTCCGTCGCCTTGGCCAGCTCGTACGACAGCCACGCGTTCTGCCCCGCGTCCGCGTCCACCGCCACCACCTTGGCCACCAGCGCCCCGGGCTCCGCCGAGCGCGGCGCCAGCTCCACGCCCGCCCACCCGCGCCCGCGCCCGCCGCCGCCGCCGCCGCCGCCGGCGGGTACAGCACCTGCGGCGCGTTGTCGTTCTCGTCCACGATCACGAGCCGCACCGACACGTTGCTGCTCAGCGCCGGCGCGCCGCCGTCCTCCGCCCGCACCCACAGCCCCACCTCGCGCACCTCCTCGTAGTCGAAGGAGCGCAGCGCGTACAGCGCGCCCGTCTCCGCCTGCACCGACACGTACGACGACAGCGGCGCGCCCCGCACCCGCCCCTCCGACAGCCGGTACCGCACGCGCGCGTTCTGCCCCCAGTCCGCGTCCGACGCCCGCACCGTCAGCACCAGCGCGCCCGCCGCGTTGTTCTCGGGCAGCCGGGCGCTGTAGCGCGCCTCCGCGAACACCGGCGCGTTGTCGTTCACGTCCAGCACCCGCAGCGCCAGCACCGCGCTGCTCCACAGCGCCGGCGACCCGCCGTCCGCCGCCCGCACCGTCACGTTGTACTCCGCCACCGCCTCCCGGTCCAGCTCGCTCGCCGTCACCACGCGGTAGTAGTCCTCAAACGACCGCTCCAGCCGGAACGGGACGCGCTCGGCGATGCTGCACCGCACCTCGCCGTTCGCCCCCGAGTCCCGGTCCTGCACGTGCAGCAGGGCCACCACCGTCCCCGACGGCGCGTCCTCAGAGATCGCACTCAGCGCCGACGCACTGTCATCGGGCGCGTTGTCGTTCACGTCTGTCACGCTGATCGCGACTTTCGCCGTGTCGAAAAGCTCGCCGCCATCATGGGCTGCACCTCCAGGTGATGTGACGAGATTTCCTCAAAGTCCAAAGCGTCCAGGGATATTCGCTCCCGTCTCAGTCCAGGTAAAAGTTCCGACGCCCGGTCTGAAATTTTATGGAACTGTATTTCACGTGCCCGTTCAGCCCCTCGTCGGCGTCGGCGGCCGTGACGCTGACGAGGACGGAGCCCACGGGCACGTCCTCCGGCACACGCACCGTGTACTCCGCCTGGCTGAACACGGGCGCGTTGTCGTTCGCGTCCAGCACCGCCACGCGGATCCGCGCCGTGCCCGTCCGCGCCGGCTCTCCGCCGTCGCTCGCCCTCAGCACCAGCTCGTGAAACGCCGCCTCCTCCCGGTCCAGCGCCTTCGCCAGCACCAGCTCGGGACGCTGAGCCCCGCCGGGCCCGCCTGCACGGCCAGCGAGAAGTGCTCGTCGCCGCTCAGCTCGTACCTCTGCAGGGAATTCGGTCCCACGTCCGGGTCGTGAGCCTCGGCCAGGGGAAACCGCGACCCCAGCGCTGTCGTCTCGCTCATTCTCAGTTCTTTTCTGCCTCTCGGAAGCTGGGCGCGTTGTCGTTAATGTCCGTGATTTCCACTTCGATGCCGTAAACCTGCATTTCCCCCTCCACTATCACCTCACAGCGCAGCACGCATTTCTCACCAGCCGGCACAGCTGCTCTCTGTCTAGCCTCTCCGCCGTCACTAAATGTCCCGTCTTCCCGTGCAGAGCGAAGTACTGCGTCCTGCCTCTGTCTATGATACGGACGCCGCTGTCGCGGAGCGCCGGCAGGTCCAGCCGCAGGTCCTTGGCCACGTCGCCCACGAACGAGCCCTTCGGCATCTCCTCGGCAACCGAGTAGCGCAGCTGCCCCCACGCCGCCTCCCACGCCGACACCAGCACGCACCACAGCACGGCTCGCTCCCGCCGGCCCCACCGCCTCCCCGCCGCGCACATCGCCGCCGCGGCTCCGCCGGCACCGCACCACCGCCGGACGCTCCCCGCCGACGAACGCCGACCCGCCTCCCGCTCCGCTCCGGCTCCGGCTCCGGCTCCGCTCCGGCTCCGGCTCCCGCTCCCGCTCTCGCTCCGCTCCCGCTCCGGCTCGCCGCTCCCGGCCGCTGCCGCCGGCCCCTCCGCCTCGCTGCAGCACGGCTCCGCACCGCGGGGACGCTCGCAGACCGCCCGGACGCCGAGCCACCCACCCAGCCAGCCAGCCAGCCAGCCGGGCCGCAGCGGGCGGGGCTGCCTGCAGCGCTCCGGCCTTCCTCTCGCTCCTCCTCGGTCAACAGCGGCGCCCGCAGCCTCCTCCCGGCACTGCAGGCACCGAGCGCTGCCGAGCGCTGCCCGCCCTGCCTTTGCCACGGGCAGCTCGCGGGGACGGGGCCGCCGCCGCGGACACATCGGTTCCCGTCCAGCCCTGATCTCCGGCGCTGGCTTGTCTCCAGCCGAGCTCCTCTTTCAGCCTCCAGGCCATCCCGACCACAAAGAAATCACACGCCTCCCGTGGGCGGGTACTTCTACCGCACGGGAAGAATGAAGTGGTAATGGCGATATAGATGAAGTAAAGTAGTTTTTCTCATTTTAACGTGTAGAATAGTCTTACTCTTATCCTATTAGTCCAAAAGCACAATCCCCACCACGCATTTTTCTAGCCGTCGTGCTATAATGACTGCTGCAGGATAGCAAAAGAAAACAGGCTCTGAGCGAGAAAAGGTGATGATCGGACACCCCCCGCCCCCCGGAGAAGCAGAGGCAGCAGGCTGATTACCTCAAGCGGCTGCAGCTTTGCTTGAAATACTTCAGTTCGTAGGGAACGCGCTTCAAATTGACTACTGCACCACTACTGACGGAGATTCGACAGCTAAAGGCAGAAGCAGGTGGGGTCAATGAACGGAGAACCTAAGCCCCCTGAGCCCCTACAGCTCCTGAGGAGCTGGGGTTGCCCAGGCGCCTGCCATGGGCTCTGGGAGTTCTCCCTAGAAGACCTTCCTCAAAACACAGTGCCGGAGGAGGCTCCCCTCCTGCTCGAAAACCATGCTCTCCCACCCACCCCGTTTCAGCCTCTACGTCCTTGATCACTTCGCACTCACTGTACTACAGCTACCCGGGAGGCGGGAAGCACCTGCAGTGAACCTGGCCAGAACCATCTGCTCGGCTCCCGCAAACTGCAGGGAAAATGGCTGTGCGAGTACAGCAAGAAGAACAACAGGTCCATCTGCCTCGGCTCCTGTGCCTCTTCTGTGGCCCACAACAGCAAAGCGGGGATGGGTGCAGCCATAGAACAGGCTTGGTTTGCTCCAGATCTTTCTTACGCCCTTTCTTTTCCCGGTATTCGTCTATTCTCTACAGTATTTTTGAACTGGATGAGAGCAACTGAATTGTATTAAAAGGCGGGTACATCCACAGATAGAGCTAATAATGGAAAAGGAAATTTGAAGGCCTTTAACGGGTGATTTCCCTTTTTCCTAGGCCACATGAATTTAGGGTTTCTATAGTTTATACACATTTACATTTATATCTATCCGAGGAATTCGAGAGCTTGAACGAGCAGGAAGGGGCTTTGATTTTTCTCAGCAATCACGGTGGAAAAGATGGATACCTGTTAGTACAGGGTTCATCTAATGCTTGAATCTTCATGTTGGTAGGACAACTTTCCAACAAAATACTGTAGGACAGCAGGAGAAGACAAGTACAGCTGCACACCCTGAACTATGTGGAGGCTTTGTAAAAGTGCAAATGGACTTTACTGAGGTGCCTAATTGCTGTCATTTTGAGTAATTCCTTCTGGTTTTAGAGATGTTCTCAGGATGGGTAGAGCCCTCTTCTTCTCAACATGTAGATGCAACAGCTATTGCAAAAAGTGGCTGAGAGACTGAATTCCTCAGTTTAGTATTCCCCTGTCAAGGGGATCAACCAGGGCCAAGCACCTCTCTTTGGGAAAAGGGGATCGGAAAAGAAGACAGGCTCTGAACTACAAAAGGCAGTTTGTTTGGGGTTTTTTTATGATCCCATTCTACACCTTCCCCTGTGTATGAAAGACAGATCAGGGACAGTAAAAAAGAGGAACTACACCCAGGAAAAGAAATGAGAAATAACTGCACAAAGAACTCGGAAAAATCATGCCTGGATAAAATGTATCCGTCCCATTAATGCTGCCATTTCTGCAGCAGCCTTCTCCAAAACATGGCAGGGCACTCGATGGAAGAGGGGAACATTCAGTAGGGAGGAACAATCTGTAACTTCTCCATGCATGGAGCCACATGCACCTTTCCTTTGGGAAACACCATTAACCAACGGGTTTGCATCCAGCTATCAACCACGTCCAAGTACATCGGCTTGGGAAAAAAGTGATCGAGAAGGAAAAAGCTCCAACACCAAGCGTCCACCGCATTTTCCCGACTCTGTCGTGCAGAATCATTAATTTACCGCGTTCACCGTTACGAACTCAAACGAGAGTTGTAGTCAAAACCTCTCAGCTGAACCCAAACCTGTGACCACCAAAGAACCAAGAAGTGCCGCCGCTAGCTGCCTGCTCTGAGTGGAAGGGGGTTATCCCGTTCCTTTCTTCATTCCTTCCTTCATGGAGACACGGATCAGCACTTCCCATCCACCCCACCCGGGGAAACCCAGGAGAAAGAGGACGGAGGTTCAGAAGGTACAGGGTCTCATTCAGCACAGGAAGGATCTGCCTTCACCGTTACTAACACACCCTGTAGACAGCACAGGTTTTGTAGACCCTTTTTTTGCCTTCTCGACACCCAGCATCAGCAGAGCTCATTACATCTCAGAGGGTCACACCACCTGTACCATTTTATCCAGCACAGCTTGAATGGCAGGAACCTCTCCACTGACCCTACTCGTGTGACAGCTGACGACGCAGGAAGTGCCGCTTCGCACTGCCTGCTGCCACCAAAGTCACGGCACAGCACTGTTTCATTCCTTCATGGAAACAGGGATCGGCAGTGGCCGCCCAAGCAGAGCAAGGAAGACCCAGCAGCCCACTGCCCTCGGCGTGAGGTTAGGTATATTTCTCTGCTCACCACCATTCTGGAAGAAATAGAAGGATTCAAAAGCACCCAAATGGTAAACGGCCAAACTACAAGAGGAGCAGGCATCCAACAGAGAATGGCTCATCAAACTAATGGCTCATGGGGAATCTCCTCCCCTCTTTTATCACACACACTTGTTCCACAGAGATGCCACTTCTACTGAGGTCATGTTTACATATATTCCCCACCAACACCTCTCTTTTATTTGACTCAGGAAGCATGGAAACCTTTCCTTAATGCAACTCCAAAGGCGTTTACAACGGACATACGCTCTCGGGTACTTTCACGTCGTCCCTTGAGCCACAATGAATGCTCAGAAGGCAATGTTCCTGGCACAGCAATAATAAAGGAACTCATCTAGCTTTTATATAATCATGACGCAACTATAAGAGCAAGCAACCATATTATAGCTAGGGAAGACTTTAAGAGCTTTTTAGCACTCTGTCAGGTTTTTTCATTCTGCTTTCCTTCCCTGCCACAAATACCAAAGGAAATAGTTGTGTTGGAGTAATCAAGAAGTAATCAGAAACAGAACAAAGCAAAAGTCATTGCAATCCTGTCATGCCGGGCCTGCAAAGGGTTTCCCTCTTCCCGGCCTTTCTTCCTTTTGCTCCTGTAAGTCTCTGACCTTTGTCCCACTGTTGATTTTTCTTGTAGGGAGAAGAGCAATTACATTGCAAAATGTATCACCCTAAAGGTAGTGTGTAGACCTCTATCCTAACATAGCCAAATAACCTTTATTGTTTTGTTTCTGATTCACAAAACTTCCTTCTTTTGCATCTCCATACTTGAGGGGCTGACAATGGGAAAATGCCAAGCCACATCGAGTCTTTCATACAATTGTACAGTGGGTTTGGTTGGAAGCCCTTTAAAGATCACCGAGTCCACCCCTCTGCCATGGGCAGGGACATCCTTCACTAGGTCACGTTGCTCAAAGCCCCGTCCAAGCTGTCCTTGAACCCTCCAATGATGGCGCATCCACAACTTCCCTGGGCAACCTGTTCCAGTCTCTCACCACTCTCATTGTAAAACATTCTTCCTTATGCAATCAAATCTACCCTCCTTCGGTTTAAAACCATTGCCCCTTGTCCTGTCACGACAGGCCCTGGTAAAAAGTCTGTCTCCATCTCTCTTATCAACCCCCTTTATATATTGAAAAGGCACAATAAGGTCCCCCAGAGCCTTCTCTTCTCCAGGCTGAAGAACCTCAACTCCTTCAGCCCTTCTTCATAGGGAGGTGTTCCAGTCCTTTGACCATTTTTGTGGCCCTCCTCTGGACCAGCTCTAACAGGTCCATGTCTTTCTTGTAGTGTGGGCCCCAGAGCTATGCAGTACTCCAGGCTTGGTCTCATGAAAGCGTGGTAGGGGGAGCACCACCTCCCTCGACCTGCTGGCCATGCTACTTGTTATGCAGCCAAGGACAGATTGGCTTTCTGGGCAACAAGAGCACGTGGCCAGCTCATGTCCCATTTGTCTCCTACCAGTACCCCCAAGTCCTTCTCTGCAAGGCTGCTCTCAATCCAGTCCTCCCACAGCCTGTATTGATATTGCGGATTGCCCCAACCCAGGGGCAGACCTTGCTCTTGGCCTTGTTGAACTGCACGAGGTTCACATGGGCCCACTCCTCCAGCCTGTCAAGGTCCCTCTGGGTGGCATCCCTTCCCTCTAGCAAATCGACTGCACCACTCAGCTGGTAGCATCTGCAAACTTGCTGTGGGTGCACTCAATCCCACTCACTATGTCATTGATGAAGATACTAAATACTACTGGTCCCAGTACGGACCCTTGAGGAATACCACACCTTACTGGTTTCCACTTGGACATTGAGCCACTGACTCAGCCAGTTCCTTATCCATCTAACTGTCCGCCTGTCAAACCCATATCTTTCCAATTAGGCGGCCAATATGATTTGGGGGACCATGTGGGGAACACCCTGCACGTGTTCTCCCACTGACCCCTAGTCTCTTCATGGAAACTCCTTGCCTGGCCTGGGTTGCCACTCTGCACTTTGAGGACTGCAGTAGACATGGGTTTGCATTCTTGTGCTACAGACAAGCGTGCCTGGGTGAGCACACGTATGCCTATGAAAGCCTTCCTCTTTACAGCTGTAAACCTCAAAGGGTGTACGGGAACTGCCCCTGCACTCAGACAGTTGCAACAGATGTGACCTTCCCCAGTGGATCAGACGCCCTGAGGTTGAGCTGTAGCTCATGACAACAAGCAAGGCAAGAGTTAGAAACATACAGGAATGAACAGATCAGGTGGAATACATTTCTGAGGCCAAACTTACTGAGCAGAAGCAACTCAAATTGCATGGTACTCCATCAGGCACACGGTTGTGTTAACTGTGACAAGCAAGGAAATGACCATCTGTTCTGCTATAGCCTCTACACACAGAGCTCCACGAGTCTTCTCTCCAACCCTACACAACTTGCAGCTTTGCTTCTGACCTTCTCCTAATTGGCAAAAACATATCAGGAGAGGATAACGCACTACAATCCCACCAAGAAGGCAGGTATATTTCTCTGCTCACCACCATTCTCGGAAGAAATAGAAGGATTCAAAAGCACCCAAATGGTAAACGGCCAAACTACAAGAGAGCAGGCATCCAACAGAGAACGGCTCATCAAACTCATGGCTCACGGGGAATCTCCTCCCCTCTTTTATCACACACACTTGTTCCACAGAGATGCCACTTCTACTGAGGTCATGTTTACATATGTTCCCCACCAACAAGAACAGAACACCATGATACCCTCACAGCTCCTGCCTTTCACACTCCCTGCAGCATGAGCAAGAGGCACGAACACACGACACATTGCTAAACGAAGCTCTGCTGATAATTACAAGGAAACCTACTTACGTAGGAGACCAGGTAAAGAACAACAAAAACATAAATCAGACAAGCAAGGCAAGGAAGCATTAGAAGAGAAAGTGGTGTCAGAGCAACTCACCCGAGGAGGACGTCTCAGTCTTCACTGCAGGCGTGGAAAGTCATCCCAGAGAGCACCTAGAAGTCATTCAGATCTCAAGCTGCAAGTGCAGCCCTAAAGTCTTACTCTGGACTACGCAGCAGGGGTTTCATTCTAAGAAACAGTCATGGGCTCTCAGCAATTTTTCTACTCTGTGGCCTGCTCATCTCCCACAAATATGAAGCCGTAAGTGTAAGCCCCTTCTCATGGGCTTCTTTCTCAAGCTAAGTCTTCTGAGAAACTACAACAGATGCTCTTTTAGCTTCTGCTTCATTTTCCTCACACCTAAATTTCTGTCTTAGGTGCCTGAAGTAAGTATTTGCTGCAAAAAAACACACACAGTTTCAAATGCAAAAGCAGCACCCAGAAATGGGCAAAATGAACCACGACCTTCCAGGAAATAAAGGCCTGAAAGAAAGGGTCATGACAACTATGAAGCAATTCTCCATCGCAATGTTCCAGGGAGATACAGATGGATGAAAGAGGTTTCACACAGGAATTATAAGCTGTTCTACACATGCATCATTGTTCTCTGCCCACAGTTATTGCACAAACACTTCAGGATTGGAGGACTACCATTGCTTTCAGGACAGGAAACCAGGATCACAGCCAAAACGGCACAGGCCTTGGCACCAGGCATGAAATCAAACCACTGCTCAGCCAAAACACCTAGACTCGCCCAGTTTCCTGCCTCAAAGCCAGCCTCTCACCCTCCTTGCACAACATTCACAGTCATTACTTGCACCATGGTCAATATCCAATGTTTTGGCCATATGTCAGCCGCAGGCAAAAGAGCATGTCATTACGTGCCATCTTAGGGAAACACAAGTCTATCAAAGTCTTTCTTGGCACCTGAACACCTTCAAGGTACGGATGGAAACTGCTCCCCAGCCCAACAATTCTCACAGAGCTTTCAACGTTTCAAGGTTACCAGCCACAATGAGGCCCAGCTTTAGACCTGGACAACTAACAAGCAAGAATGGGAAACCTACACAAGTGAAGGCGTCATAGCTTAACATTTCAGATCATGTCAGCTGTAGGAGGTACACAAAGAAGGCTGTCTACTTGGCAAATACTCCACAGGAGGCTCACACAGCAGCTCACACCAAAGACCAGAGCCACAGTTCCTCAAAGGAATTTCTTTGGACGACACAATAGGGAAAATGCATGGAATCACCACTCCGGGCCTCTTACAATTAGGACAAACGGAACTTTTACACGGCATGTACGGGACAGTCAGACAAATGTAACAGATGCGATCTTCCACACACTGTCAGAACAAAGGCCCACCTTCAGATCATGACAACGAGCAAGGCAAGAACTTAACACACGCAGAAGAGGAAGGGAGCACAACATACTCTTCCAGATTACGGCACTTTCCTCTTCCAATGCTCCATTACGGCATTTCTCATAAGTACCTAATTAAGCTGTTAGTTAAGAACTGATGACAACCTGCAAACACACAGGAAGAACCTCCCAGGGCTCCCCCACGCAGCTGGAATAACATGTCTTCTGGCTAAACTCGCTTGGGAAGACGAAACTCACATTGCATGACACCACAGCTGGGCACTGCACAGAGAAAGGAGCAAACCACAGCTCTTGTGCCCTTCAACAGCCAGCTCCTCACGCACAGCTCCCACGGACTCCCATCTCAAACCCTTCACACCTTGCACGGTGTTCTTTGACCCTCATCATTTGCAAGCACCTCATCATACAGCCAGTTGCCCACAACTATTTCTGTTCAGCATGCATCAGGATCACGCACGGACTACATAGCTGTCTTCACATCTCTGCACTAAGAGGGAGACAGATTGTCTGCTAAGCGCACTCAGAGGAGAACGTCAAGGGTCTGAAAGTAAAAGAAGGCGCTGTCCTCCAGGAGAGACTGCTCAGGGAACGGCGTGCAACACAGGAACGCCGTGATGAGAGCCAAAGGCCCGCTCTAAGAAGCTCCAGCCAGGCAGCAGGCTCCCTTCGCCGGCCTTCCCACAGGCCACTGTAACGCTGGTGACGCAACCCCACGCTCCCCTCCCCGCAGCAAGAGGCACCAGCACCCAGCGCGGTGCTGAACGCAGCTTTGCTTCCTTGGAACGACAGCTCCGCGCGCGGGACAGAGAGAAGAGCGGCCGGGGAAAGGGCAGAGAAGCAGAGAGGGAAGCGTCGCGGAGCAAGTGTGCTCAGAGGAACTCCACCGGGGAGCGGCGGGGTCGCGCGGCGGGCGCCGGCAGGGTCCTCCCGAGCAGCGGCGCGGGCTCGTCGGGCGGCGGCCGGGCCGGGAGGGTGTCGCAGCAGCTGCCGCCCGACAAGCGGAGCTGGCTCTTGCGCGTCGCCGGTAGCGACACCTCGTGCGAGTAGGAGTGCAGGAAGGCGCGGACGCCGTCGATGCCACGAAGTGCGAGGCCGGACGGCCGCGCAAGGCGCCGCTGCCGCCGCCAGCAGCTGCGAGCGGCGCCAGCGCCGCAGGCGCAGCGCCAGAGCAGCAGCAGGAAGGCGAGGAAGAGCAGGACACGGCCGCCACGGCCCACCACCAGCCACCGCGTCAGGCTGCCGGCCGCCTCGCCCGGCGCCGCCGCCGCGCTGCCCAGCTCCGC
>NW_026114476.1:64730-111676 GCF_018139145.2 Gymnogyps californianus | reverse complement strand
TCCCGCCGACGACGCCGACCGCCTCCCGCTCCCGCTCCGGCTCCGGCTCTCCGGCTCCCGCTCCGGCTCCGGCTCCCGCTCCCGCTCTCGCTCCGCTCCCGCTCCGGCTCGCCGCTCCCGGCCGCTGCCGCCGGCCCCTCCGCCTCGCTGCAGCACGGCTCCGCACCGCGGGACGCTCGCAGACCGCCCGGACGCCGACCCAACCCACCCAGCGCAAGCCAGCCCAGCCAGCCGGGCCCAGCGGGCGGGGCTGCCTGCAGCGCTCCGGCCTTCCTCTCGCTCCTCCATCGGTCAACAGCGGCGCCCGCAGCCTCCTCCGCACGGCAGGCACCGAGCGCTGCCGAGCGCTGCCCGCCCTGCCTTTGCCACGGCAGCTCGCGGGGACGGGGCCGCCGCCGCGGACACATCGTTCCCGTCCAGCCCTGATCTCCGGCGCTCGCTTGTCTCCAGCCGAGCTCCTCTTTCAGCCTCCAGGCCATCCCGACCACACAAAGAAATCACACGCCTCCCGTGGGCGGTACTTCTACCGCACGGGAAGAATGAAGTGGTAATGGCGATATAGATGAAGTAAAGTAGTTTTTCTCATTTTAACGTGTAGAATAGTCACTCTTATCCTATTAGTCCAAAAGCACAATCCCCACCACGCATTTTTCTAGCCGTCGTGCTATAATGACTGCTGCAAGGATAGCAAAAGAAAACAGGCTCTGAGCGAAAAGGTGATGATCGGACACCCACCCCCGCCCCCCGGAGAGCAGAGGCAGCAGGCTGATTACCTCAAGCGGCTGCAGCTTTGCTCTGAAATACTTCAGTTCGTAGGGAACGCGCTTCAAATTGACTACTGCACCACTACTGACGGAGATTCGACAGCTAAAGGCAGAAGCAGGTGGGGTTCAATGAACGGAGAACCTAAGCCCCTGAGCCCCTACAGCTCCTGAGGAGCTGGGGTTGCCCAGGCGCCTGCCATGCTCTGGGAGTTCTCCCTAGAAGACCTTCCTCAAAACACGTGCCGGAGGAGGCTCCCCTCCTGCTCGAAAACCAGCTCTCCCACCCACCCCGTTTCAGCCTCTACGTCCCTTGATCACTTCGCACTCACTGTACTAAGCTACCCGGGAGGCGGAAGCACCTGCAGTGAACCTGGCCAGAACCATCTGCTCGGCTCCCCGCAAACTGCAGGGAAAATGGCTGTGCGAGTACAGCAAGAAGAACAACAGGTCCATCTGCCTCGGCTCCTGTGCCTCTTCTGTGGCCCACAACAGCAAAGCGGGGATGGGTGCAGCCATAGAACAGGCTTGGTTTGCTCCAGATCTTTCTTACGCCCTTTCTTTTCCCGGTATTCGTCTATTCTCTACAGTATTTTTGAACTGGATGAGAGCAACTGAATTGTATTAAAAGGCGGGTACATCCACAGATAGAGCTAATAATGGAAAAGGAAATTTGAAGGCCTTTAACGGGTGATTTCCCTTTTTCCTAGGCCACATGAATTTAGGGTTTCTATAGTTTATACACATTTACATTTATATCTATCCGAGGAATTCGAGAGCTTGAACGAGCAGAGAAGGGCTTTGATTTTTCTCAGCAATCACGGTGGAAAAGATGGATACCTGTTAGTACAGGGTTCATCTAATGCTTGAATCTTCATGTTGGTAGGACAACTTTCCACAACAAATACTGTAGGACAGCAGGAGAAGACAAGTACAGCTGCACACCCTGAACTATGTGGAGGCTTTGTAAAAGTGCAAATGGACTTTACTGAGGTGCCTAATTGCTGTCATTTTGAGTAATTCCTTCTGGTTTTAGAGATGTTCTCAGGATGGGTAGAGCCCTCTTCTTCTCAACATGTAGATGCAACAGCTATTGCAAAAAGTGGCTGAGAGACTGAATTCCTCAGTTTAGTATTCCCCTGTCAAGGGGATCAACCAGGGCCAAGCACCTCTCTTTGGGAAAAGGGGATCGGAAAAGAAGACAGGCTCTGAACTACAAAAGGCAGTTTGTTTTGGGGTTTTTTTATGATCCCATTCAACCTTCCCCTGTGTATGAAAGACAGATCAGGGACAGTAAAAAAGAGGGAACTACCACCCAGGAAAAAGAAATGAGAAATAACTGCACAAAGAACTCGGAAAAATCATGCCTGGATAAAATGTATCCGTCCCATTAATGCTGCCATTTCTGCAGCAGCCTTCTCCAAAACATGGCAGGGCACTCGATGGAAGAGGGAACCAGTAGGGAGGAACAATCTGTAACTTCTCCATGCATGGAGCCACATGCACCTTTCCTTTGGGAAACACCATTAACCAACGGGTTTGCATCCAGCTATCAACCACGTCCAAGTACATCGGCTTGGAAAAAAGTGATCGAGAAAAAAAGCTCCAACACCAAGCGTCCACCGCATTTTTCCGACTCTGTCGTGCAGAATCATTAATTTACCGCGTTCACCGTTACGAACTCAAACGAGAGTTGTAGTCAAAACCTCTCAGCTGAACCCAAACCTGTGACCACCAAAGAACCAAGAAGTGCCGCCGCTAGCTGCCTGCTCTGAGTGGAAGGGGGTTATCCCGTTCCTTCTTCATTCCTTCCTTCATGGAGACACGGATCAGCACTTCCCATCCACCCCACCCGGGGAAACCCAGGAGAAAGAGGACGGAGGTTCAGAAGGGTACAGGGTCTCATTCAGCACAGGAAGGATCTGCCTTCACCGTTACTAACACACACCACTGTAGACAGCACAGGTTTTGTAGACCCTTTTTTTGCCTTCTCGACACCAGCATCAGCAGAGCTCATTACATCTCAGAGGGTCACACCACCTACCATTTTATCCAGCACAGCTTGAATGGCAGGAACCTCTCCACTGACCCTACTCGTGTGACAGCTGACGACGCAGGAAGTGCCGCTTCGCACTGCCTGCTGCCACCAAAGTCACGGCACAGCACTGTTTCATTCCTTCATGGAAACAGGGATCGGCAGTGGCGCCCAAGCAGAGCAAGGAAGACCCAGCAGCCCACTGCCCTCGGCGTGAGGTTAGGTATATTTCTCTGCTCACCACCATTCTGGAAGAAATAGAAGGATTCAAAAGCACCCAAATGGTAAACGGCCAAACTACAAGAGGAGCAGGCATCCAACAGAGAATGGCTCATCAAACTAATGGCTCATGGGGAATCTCCTCCCCTCTTTTATCACACACACTTGTTCCACAGAGATGCCACTTCTACTGAGGTCATGTTTACATATATTCCCCACCAACACCTCTCTTTTATTTGACTCAGGAAGCATGGAAACCTTTCCTTAATGCAACTCCAAAGGCGTTTACAACGGACATACGCTCTCGGGTACTTTCACGTCGTCCCTTGAGCCACAATGAATGCTCAGAAGGCAATGTTCCTGGCACAGCAATAATAAAGGAACTCATCTAGCTTTTATATAATCATGACGCAACTATAAGAGCAAGCAACCATATTATAGCTAGGGAAGACTTTAAGAGCTTTTTAGCACTCTGTCAGGTTTTTTCATTCTGCTTTCCTTCCCTGCCACAAATACCAAAGGAAATAGTTGTGTTGGAGTAATCAAGAAGTAATCAGAAACAGAACAAAGCAAAAGTCATTGCAATCCTGTCATGCCGGGCCTGCAAAGGGTTTCCCTCTTCCCGGCCTTTCTTCCTTTTGCTCCTGTAAGTCTCTGACCTTTGTCCCACTGTTGATTTTTCTTGTAGGGAGAAGAGCAATTACATTGCAAAATGTATCACCCTAAAGGTAGTGTGTAGACCTCTATCCTAACATAGCCAAATAACCTTTATTGTTTTGTTTCTGATTCACAAAACTTCCTTCTTTTGCATCTCCATACTTGAGGGCTGACAATGGGAAAATGCCAAGACACATCGAGTCTTTCATACAATTGTACAGTGGTTTGGTTGGAAAGCCCTTGTAAAGATCACCGAGTCCACCCCTCTGCCATGGGCAGGGACATCCTTCACTAGGTCACGTTGCTCAAAGCCCCGTCCAAGCTGTCCTTGAACCCTGCCAATGATGGCGCATCCACAACTTCCCTGGGCAACCTGTTCCAGTCTCTCACCACTCTCATTGTAAAACATTCTTCTTATGTGCAATCAAACTACCCTCCTTCGGTTTAAAACCATTGCCCCTTGTCCTGTCACGACAGGCCCTGGTAAAAAGTCTGTCTCCATCTCTCTTATCAACCCCTTTATATATTGAAAAGGCACAATAAGGTCCCCCAGAGCCTTCTCTTCTCCAGGCTGAAGAACCTCAACTCCTTCAGCCCTTCTTCATAGGGAGGTGTTCCAGTCCTTTGACCATTTTTGTGGCCCTCCTCTGGACCAGCTCTAACAGGTCCATGTCTTTCTTGTAGTGTGGGCCCCAGAGCTACGCAGTACTCCAGCTATGGTCTCACGAAAGCGTGGTAGAGGGGGAGCACCACCTCCCTCGACCTGCTGGCCATGCTACTTGTTATGCAGCCAAGGACGATTGATTTTCTGGGCAACAAGAGCACGTGGCCAGCTCATGTCCCATTTGTCTCCTACCAGTACCCCCAAGTCCTTCTCTGCAAGGCTGCTCTCAATCCAGTCCTCCCACAGCCTGTATTGATATTGCGGATTGCCCCAACCCAGGGCGGACCTTGCTCTTGGCCTTGTTGAACTGCACGAGGTTCACATGGGCCCACTCCTCCAGCCTGTCAAGGTCCCTCTGGGTGGCATCCCTTCCCTCTAGCAAATCGACTGCACCACTCAGCTGGTAGCATCTGCAAACTTGCTGTGGGTGCACTCAATCCCACTCACTATGTCATTGATGAAGATACTAAATACTACTGGTCCCAGTACGGACCCTTGAGGAATACCACACCTTACTGGTTTCCACTTGGACATTGAGCCACTGACTCAGCCAGTTCCTTATCCATCTAACTGTCCGCCTGTCAAACCCATATCTTTCCAATTAGGCGGCCAATATGATTTGGGGGGACCATGTGGGGAACACCCTGCACGTGTTCTCCCACTGACCCCTAGTCTCTTCATGGAAACTCCTTGCCTGGCCTGGGTTGCCACTCTGCACTTTGAGGACTGCAGTAGACATGGGTTTGCATTCTTGTGCTACAGACAAGCGTGCCTGGGTGAGCACACGTATGCCTATGAAAGCCTTCCTCTTTACAGCTGTAAACCTCAAAGGGGTGTACGGGAACTGCCCCTGCACTCAGACAGTTGCAACAGATGTGACCTTCCCCAGTGGATCAGACGCCCTGAGGTTGAGCTGTAGCTCATGACAACAAGCAAGGCAAGAGTTAGAAACATACAGGAATGAACAGATCAGGTGGAATAACATTTCTGAGGCCAAACTTACTGAGCAGAAGCAACTCAAATTGCATGGTACTCCATCAGGCACACGGTTGTGTTAACTGTGACAAGCAAGGAAATGACCATCTGTTCTGCTATAGCCTCTACACACAGAGCTCCACGAGTCTTCTCTCCAACCCTACACAACTTGCAGCTTTGCTTCTGACCTTCTCCTAATTGGCAAAAACATATCAGGAGAGGATAACGCACTACAATCCCACCAAGAAGCAGGTATATTTCTCTGCTCACCACCATTCTCGGAAGAAATAGAAGGATTCAAAAGCACCCAAATGGTAAACGGCCAAACTACAAGAAGCAGGCATCCAACAGAGAACGGCTCATCAAACTCATGGCTCACGGGGAATCTCCTCCCCTCTTTTATCACACACACTTGTTCCACAGAGATGCCACTTCTACTGAGGTCATGTTTAGATATGTTCCCCACCAACAAGAACAGAACACCATGATACCCTCACAGCTCCTGCCTTTCACACTCCCTGCAGCATGAGCAAGAGGCACGAACACACGACACATTGCTAAACGAAGCTCTGCTGATAATTACAAGGAAACCTACTACGTAGGAGACCAGGTAAAGAACAACAAAAACATAAATCAGACAAGCAAGGCAAGGAAGCATTAGAAGAGAAAGTGTGTCAGAGCAACTCACCGAGAGGACGTCTCAGTCTTCACTGCAGGCGTGGAAAGTCATCCCAGAGAGCACCTAGAAGTCATTCAGATCTCAAGCTGCAAGTGCAGCCCTAAAGTCTTACTCTGGACTACGCAGCAGGGGTTTCATTCTAAGAAACAGTCATGGGCTCTCAGCAATTTTTCTACTCTGTGGCCTGCTCATCTCCCACAAATATGAAGCCGTAAGTGTAAGCCCCTTCTCATGGGCTTCTTTCTCAAGCTAAGTCTTCTGAGAAACTACAACAGATGCTCTTTTAGCTTCTGCTTCATTTTCCTCACACCTAAATTTCTGTCTTAGGTGCCTGAAGTAAGTATTTGCTGCAAAAAAACACACACAGTTTCAAATGCAAAAGCAGCACCCAGAAATGGGCAAAATGAACCACGACCTTCCAGGAAATAAAGGCCTGAAAGAAAGGGTCATGACAACTATGAAGCAATTCTCCATCGCAATGTTCCAGGAGATACAGATGGATGAAAGAGGTTTCACACAGGAATTATAAGCTGTTCTACACATGCATCATGTTCTCTGCCCACAGTTATTGCACAAACACTTCAGGATTGGAGGACTACCATTGCCTTTCAGGACAGGGAAACCAGGATCACAGCCAAAACGGCACAGGCCTTGGCACCAGGCATGAAATCAAACCACTGCTCAGCCAAAACACCTAGACTCGCCCAGTTTCCTGCCTCAAAGCCAGCCTCTCACCCTCCTTGCACAACATTCACAGTCATTACTTGCACCATGGTCAATATCCAATGTTTTGGCCATATGTCAGCCGCAGGCAAAAGAGCATGTCATTACGTGCCATCTTAGGGAAACACAAGTCTATCAAAGTCTTTCTCTTGGCACCTGAACACCTTCAAGGTACGGATGGAAACTGCTCCCCCAGCCCAACAATTCTCACAGAGCTTTCAACGTTTCAAGGGTTACCAGCCACAATGAGGCCCAGCTTTAGACCTGGACAACTAACAAGGCAAGAATGGGAAACCTACACAAGTGAAGGCGTCATAGCTTAACATTTCAGATCATGTCAGCTGTAGGAGGTACACAAGAAGGCTGTCTACTTGGCAAATACTCCACAGGAGGCTCACACAGCAGCTCACACCAAAGACCAGAGCCACAGTTCCTCAAAGGAATTTCTTTGGACGACACAATAGGGAAAATGCATGGAATCACCACTCCGGGCCTCTTACAATTAGGACAAACGGAACTTTTACACGGCATGTACGGGACAGTCAGACAAATGTAACAGATGCGATCTTCCACACACTGTCAGAGAAAGGCCCACCTTCAGATCATGACAACGAGCAAGGCAAGAACTTAACACACGCAGAGAGGAAGGGAGCACAACATACTCTTCCAGATTACGGCACTTTCCTCTTCCCAATGCTCCCATTACGGCATTTCTCATAAGTACCTAATTAAGCTGTTAGTTAAGAACTGATGACAACCTGCAAACACACAGGAAGAACCTCCCAGGGCTCCCCACGCAGCTGGAATAACATGTCTTCTGGCTAAACTCGCTTGGGAAGACGAAACTCACATTGCATGACACCACAGCTGGGCACTGCACAGGAAAGGAGCAAACCACAGCTCTTGTGCCCTTCAACAGCCAGCTCCTCACGCACAGCTCCCACGACTCCCATCTCCAACCCTTCACACCTTGCACGGTGTTCTTTGACCCTCATCATTTGCAAGCACCTCTCATCATACAGCCAGTTGCCCACACTATTTCTGTTCAGCATGCATCAGGATCACGCACGGACTGCACATAGCTGTCTTCACATCTCTGCACTAAGAGGGAGACAGATTGTCTGCTAAGCGCACCTCAGAGGAGAAACGTCAAGGGTCTGAAAGTAAAAGAGGCGCTGTCCTCCAGGAGAGACTGGCTCAGGGAACGGCGTGCAACACAGGAACGCCGTGATGAGAGCCAAAGGCCCGCTCTAAGGAAGCTCCAGCCGGCAGCAGGCTCCCTTCGCCGGCCTCCCACAGCCACTGTAACGCTGAGCCGCAACCCCACGCTCCCCTCCCCGCAGCAAGAGGCACCAGCACCCAGCGCGGTGCTGAACGCAGCTTTGCCTTCCTTGGAACGACAGCTCCGCGCGCGGGACAGAGAGAGAAGGCGGCGGGAAAGGGCAGAGAAGCAGCAGAGGGAAGCGTCGCGGAGCAAGTGTGCTCAGAGGAACTCACCGGGGGAGCGGCGGGGTCCGCGCGGCGGGCGCCGGCAGGGTCCTCCCCGAGCAGCGGCGCGGGCTCGTCGGGCGGCGGCCGGGCCGGGAGGGTGTCGCAGCAGCTGCCGCCCGACAAGCGGAGCTGGCTCTTGCGCGAGTCGGCGGTGAGCGACACCTCGTGCGAGTAGGAGTGCAGGAAGGCGCGGACGCCGTCGATGCCCACGAAGTGCGAGGCCGGGACGCCGCGCAAGGCGCCGCTGCCCGCCGCCAGCAGCTGCGAGCGGCGCCAGCGCCGCAGGCGCAGCGCCAGCAGCAGCAGCAGGAAGGCGAGGAAGAGGCAGGACACGGCCGCCACGGCCACCACCAGCCACCGCGTCAGGCTGCCGGCCGCCTCGCCCGGCGCCGCCGCCGCGCTGCCCAGCTCCGACAGCAGCTCGGCCACGCTCTCGGCCAGCACCACCGTCAGCGTCGCCGTGGCCGACAGCGCCGGCCGCCCGTGGTCCTTCACCACCACCACCAGGCTCTGCCGCGCCGCGTCGCGGGCCAGCGGGAAGCGCGCCGTCCGCACCTCGCCGCTGTGCAGCCCCACGCGGAACAGCCCCGGCTCCGTCGCCTTGGCCAGCTCGTACGACAGCCACGCGTTCTGCCCCGCGTCCGCGTCCACCGCCACCACCTTGGCCACCAGCGCCCCGGGCTCCGCCGAGCGCGGCGCCAGCTCCACGCCCGCCCACCCCGCGCCCCCGCCCGCCGCCGCCGCCGGCGGGTACAGCACCTGCGGCGCGTTGTCGTTCTCGTCCACGATCACGAGCCGCACCGACACGTTGCTGCTCAGCGCCGGCGCGCCGCCGTCCTCCGCCCGCACCCACAGCCCCACCTCGCGCACCTCCTCGTAGTCGAAGGAGCGCAGCGCGTACAGCGCGCCCGTCTCCGCCTGCACCGACACGTACGACGACAGCGGCGCGCCCCGCACCCGCCCCTCCGACAGCCGGTACCGCACGCGCGCGTTCTGCCCCCAGTCCGCGTCCGACGCCCGCACCGTCAGCACCAGCGCGCCCGCCGCGTTGTTCTCGGGCAGCCGGGCGCTGTAGCGCGCCTCCGCGAACACCGGCGCGTTGTCGTTCACGTCCAGCACCCGCAGCGCCAGCACCGCGCTGCTCCACAGCGCCGGCGACCCGCCGTCCGCCGCCCGCACCGTCACGTTGTACTCCGCCACCGCCTCCCGGTCCAGCTCGCTCGCCGTCACCACGCGGTAGTAGTCCTCAAACGACCGCTCCAGCCGGAACGGGACGCGCTCGGCGATGCTGCACCGCACCTCGCCGTTCGCCCCGAGTCCCGGTCCTGCACGTGCAGCAGGGCCACCACCGTCCCCGCGGCGCGTCCTCAGAGATCGCGCCAGCGAAATCAATGTCAGTTCGGGCGCGTTGTCGTTCACGTCTGTCACGCTGATCGCGACTTTCGCCGTGTCGAAAAGGCCGCCGCCGTCCCGTGCCTGCACCTCCAGTTCGTAGGAGTCGCCTTCCTCGAAGTCCAGGCTCCGCACCAGCGTGATCGCTCCCGTCTCAGACTCCAGCTGGAAAATCCGCGAGGCTTTCTCTGTGTTTTCTTGAACAAGTATTTCACGTGCCCGTTCAGCCCCTCGTCGGCGTCGGCGGCCGTGACGCTGACGAGGACGGAGCCCACGGGCACGTCCTCCGGCACACGCACCGTGTACTCCGCCTGGCTGAACACGGGCGCGTTGTCGTTCGCGTCCAGCACCGCCACGCGGATCCGCGCCGTGCCCGTCCGCGCCGGCTCTCCGCCGTCGCTCGCCCTCAGCACCAGCTCGTGAAACGCCGCCTCCTCCCGGTCCAGCGCCTTCGCCAGCACCAGCTCGGGACGCTGAGCCCCGCCGGGGCCGCCTGCACGGCCAGCGAGAAGTGCTCGTCGCCGCTCAGCTCGTACCTCTGCAGGGAATTCGGTCCCACGTCCGGGTCGTGAGCCTCGGCCAGGGGAAACCGCGACCCCAGCGCTGTCGTCTCGCTCATTCTCTCTCCATCTCAACTTCCTTGAAGCTGGGCGCGTTGTCGTTAATGTCCGTGATTTCCACTTCGATGCCGTAAACCTGCATTTCCCCCTCCACTATCACCTCACAGCGCAGCACGCATTTCTGCACACTCCGCAGAGCTGCTCTCTGTCTAGCCTCTCCGCCGTCACTAAATGTCCCGTCTTCCCGTGCAGAGCGAAGTACTGCGTCCTCTGTCGGAGACATACGGACGCCGCTGTCGCGGAGCGCCGGCAGGTCCAGCCGCAGGTCCTTGGCCACGTCGCCCACGAACGAGCCCTTCGGCATCTCCTCGGCAACCGAGTAGCGCAGCTGCCCCCACGCCGCCTCCCACGCCGACACCAGCACGCACCACAGCACGGCTCGCTCCCGCCGGCCCCACCGCCTCCCCGCCGCGCACATCGCCGCCGCGGCTCCGCCGGCACCGCACCACCGCCGGACGCTCCCCGCCGACGAACGCCGACCCGCCGCCCGCTCCGCTCCGCTCCGCTCCGGCCGCTCCGGCTCCCGCTCCCGCTCCGGCTCCCGCTCCGGCTCCGCCGCTCCGCTCCGCTCCGGCTCGCCGCTCCCGGCCGCTGCCGCCGGCCCCTCCGCCTCGCTGCAGCACGGCTCCGCACCGCGGGGACGCTCGCAGACCGCCCGGACGCCGAGCCACCCACCCACCCAGCCAGCCAGCCAGCCAGCCGGGCCGCAGCGGGCGGGGCTGCCTGCAGCGCTCCGGCCTTCCTCTCGCTCCTCCTCGGTCAACAGCGGCGCCCGCAGCCTCCTCCCGGCACTGCAGGCACCGAGCGCTGCCGAGCGCTGCCCGCCCTGCCTTTGCCACGGGCAGCTCGCGGGGACGGGGCCGCCGCCGCGGACACATCGGTTCCCGTCCAGCCCTGATCTCCGGCGCTGGCTTGTCTCCAGCCGAGCTCCTCTTTCAGCCTCCAGGCCATCCGACCACAAAGAAATCACACGCCTCCCGTGGGCGGGCGATTTCTACCGCACGGGAAAAATGTTCTTGTAATGGTGAAATAAAGTTTGTAATATGACGTGTGGATATTACGTGTCTTATTGCATTAGTCCAAAAGCACAATCTCCACCACGAGTTGCACAGCTTTTGCAGTAGTCGTGCTTGAATGACTTTTCCTCACCCTTTCTGCAGATCAAAACGGCCTCATACTGGAACGCCAGCAGCCACATTACTTTCCCAACCCCAACCAACAGTACAAGGCAGCAGCGGAGATCCCCCCTCAAAAGAAGTCCTCCTCAGGGACGGCCCTGCCCTCTCCATTTTGTCACTTCTCACCTGCACATCGGAGGCTGCTCTGAAGCAGCCTCCATTTCTCCCCCTTCTCCAACCACCACTTCGGAAGTTTGGGTGACAGCCTTACACTACAGGCCGTGCTTCCACTTAGGACTCAGCGCTCCATTCTAGAGTAAGTCAGCAGCAGGCAGCGATGCACATGCACTCTCTCGTGCTGGGTCCATTACAAAAAGAAACTCACACATAAAGCAAACCCTTAGACTGAAACGCTATCAACCAGGCAAAGTAGAACTGTTGGGGAAAAAAGAATAGGAAAAGAAGAGAGGCTCTGAAACACAAAAGGTGATTTTGGGCGGCAGGGAGGGAGATCCCATTCTACGCCTTAAAGAGAGATCTGGAACCGTAGAAAATACCACCCACGATGGAAAATAATGAGAAATAGCTGCACAAAGAACTCAAGAAATAATGCCTGGACAAAATTAATCCTCCCACTAGCACTGCCATTTTGCAGCAGCCTTCCCTCAAAAGATGTGACGGCACATGGCAGAGGTGGAGGAACAATCTCCTTTCATGCAGCCTCAGTGCACGTTTCCTTTGGGAGTCCAACACTAAACAGCATTAACCAACGGGTTTTTGCTCACTGTCAAACAATGTCCATCGCTTCGGGAAAAGCGATCGGGAAGGAAACATCAACACCAAGCGTCAACCACATTTTACTAACGCGTCATGTAGAATTAGCAGATCTCATTGTACAGAGGAAGGATCGCCTTCACGTTACTAACACACACCATTGTAGACAGCACAGGTTTTGTAGACCATTTTTTGCCTTGAATGGTGGAACCTCTCCACTGACTCAACTCGTCTGACAGCTGATGACACAGGAGGTGCCAGTTCGCACTGCCAAAAAAGCGGCGGTACAGGATTATTTCATTCCTTCATGGAAACAGAGATCGGCACTAACTGCCAAAGCAAACAAAGACCAACAGCCCACTACTCTGCTGGTAAAACAGGCACTATTCCAAAAGAGGCTGAGGGACTGAATTCCTCGGTTTCCTATTCCCCTGTCAAGGGGATCAACCAGGGCCAAGCACCTCTCTTTGGGAAAAAGGGATCGGAAAAGAGACAGGCTCTGAACTACAAAAGGCAGTTTGTTGGGTTTTTTGAGGTTCCATTCTACACCTTCCCCTGTGTATGAAAGACAGATCAGGGACGGTAAAAAAGAGGGAACTAACGCTAGCAGAAAGAACTTGGAAAAATCATGCCTGGATAAAATGTATCCTCCCATTAATGCTGCCATTTCTGCAGCAGCCTTCTCCAAAACATGGCAGGCACTCCACGGAAGAGGGGAACATTCACTAGGGAGGAACAATCTGTAACTTCTCCATGCATGGAGCACACATGCACCTTTCCTTTGGGAAACACCATTAACCAAGGGTTTGCATCCAGCTATCAACCACGTCCAAGTACATCGGCTTGGGAAAAAAGTGATCGGGAAGGAAAAAGCTCCAACACCGAGCGTCCACCGCATTTTCCCGACTCTGTCGTGCAGAATCATTAATTTACCGCGTTCACCGTTACGAACTCAAACGAGAGTCGTAGTCAAAACCTCTCAGCTGAACCCGAACCTCTGACCACCAAAGAACCAAGAAGTGCCGCCGCTAGCTGCCTGCTCTGAGTGGAAGGGCTGGCCCGTTCCTTTCTTCATTCCTTCCTTCATGGAGACACGGATCAGCACTTCCCATCCACCCACCCGGGGAAACCAGGAGAAAGAGGACGGAGGTTCAGAAAGGGTACAGGGTCTCATTCGGTACAGGAAGGGTACGCCTTCGCCGTTACTAACACACACCACTGTAGACAGCACAGGTTTTGTAGACCCTTTCTTTGCCTTCTCGACACCCAGCATCAGCAGAGCTCATTACATCTCAGAGGGTCACACCACCTGTACCATTTTATCCAGCACAGCTTGAATGGCAGGAACCTCTCCACTGACCCTACTCGTGTGACAGCTGACGACGCAGGAAGTGCCGCTTCGCACTGCCTGCTGCCACCAAGACACGGCACAGCACTGTTTCATTCCTTCATGGAAACAGGGATCGGCAGTGGCCGCCCAAGCAGAGCAAGGAAGACCCAGCAGCCCACCGCCCTCGGCGTGACGTTAGGAAAGGCTCAGAGGCAAGGACTGCGCGGGCTTACAGACCTGCGGGGCGTCGGCGTCGGCGTCGGCGGGCGGCTCTCCCGCGCCGGCGCTGCTGCTCGGGCTCCGCTTCCCGCAGGGCTCCCCGCCCAGAAGCTCCTCCGCGGGCAGGCTGCGGCAGCGGCGGCGGCGGCGGCCAGCCAAGCGGCCTCGGCGACGGCGCGGGCCGGCCGCCACCGCACAGGTTTGAGAGAGGTGGGCAAGGGGTGCCCTCGCAGAAGTCGGCCGGCAAGGCGCCGCCGGCCACGGAGAAGCGCTGCGCGCCCAGGCAGCGCAGGACGGCGCGGCCGGCCCGCCCGGCGCACCCGCGCCAGCACGGCCAGCGCCACGCTCAGCAGGAACAGGGCGGAGAGGAGCGCCAGCGCCAGCACCAGGTAGAACTGCAGCTCCGCCGGCGACTCGCCGCCCGCCGCCCGCTCGCTCAGCTCCGGCAGCGCCTCCTGCAAGCTCTCGGCCAGCACCACGTGCAGCGTGGCCGTGGCCGACAGCGCCGGCTGCCCGTGGTCCTTCACCACGGCCACCAGCCGCTGCTTCGCCGCGTCCCTCGCCGACACGGCCCGCGCCGTCCGCACCTCGCCGCTGTGCAGCCCCACGCGGAACAGCGCCGGCTCCGGCGCCTGCACCAGCTCGTACGACAGCCACGCGTTGCGCCCCGCGTCCGCGTCCACCGCCACCACCTTCGCCACCAGGTACCCGGCCTCGGCCGACCGCGGCACCACCTCGAACGGCGCCGCCGCCCCCCGCCCCCGCCCCCGCCGCCGGCCACAGCACCCGCGGCGCGTTGTCGTTGCGGTCCAGCACGAAGACGCGCACCGTCGCCGTCGAGCTCCGCGCCGGCGCCCCGCCGTCCTGCGCCCGCACCGCCACCGCGAACTCGCGGCACTCCTCGTAGTCGAAGGAGCGCTGCGCGTACACCGCGCCGCTCCGCGCCTCCACCGACACGTACGCGCCGCGCCCGCGCTGCCGCCCGCCAGCCAGTAGCTCACGCGCCCGTTGGCGCCCGCGTCCGCGTCCCGCGCGCGCACGCGCAGCACCGGCGCGCCCGCCGCGTTGTTCTCCGCCACGTAGGCGCTGTAGGCGGCCTCCTCGAACACCGGCGCGTTGTCGTTCACGTCCGACACCTCCAGCACCAGCGCCGCGCGGCTCCACAGCGCCGGGCTGCCCCGGTCCCTGGCCACCACCGTCGCCCGCTGCTCGGGCGCCTGCTCCCGGTCCAGCGCGCTCGCGCCGTCACCACTTGTACGAGCCGCCCGACGACGCCACGATCGACAGCGGCGCCTCGCCCGACAGCTCGCACCACACCTGCCCGTTCTCCCCGGAGTCCCCGGTCCATCACGTTCGAGGAGGGCCACCACCGGTGCCGGCCGGCGCGTCCTCGGCACCGGGCTCGACACCGACAACACCGTGATTTCGGGCGCGTTGTCGTTCACGTCCAGCACCTCCACCTCCACCTTGCAGTGCGCCACCAGACCGCCCCCGTCCCTCGCCTCCACCAGCAGCGTGTAGCCCTCGCGTGTCCTCGAAGTCCAGCGCCTCCTGCAGCGTGATCGCCCCGCTCTCCGCGTCCACCACGAACTTCTCAAGCACCTTGGCCGGCGTTTCCCCGAAGCCGTAGGTGATGCGGGCGTTGGTGCCGGCGTCGGCGTCGGAGGCGGAGACGTTCAGCACCGGCGAGCCCGCCGGCGCGTCCTCGCGCAGGCTCGCGCCGGTACCGGTCCTGCGCGAACACGGGGGGGTTGTCGTTGGCGTCGGTTGACGTTGATTGCAGAGCTGGGCGGTGCCGCTCCGGGGCGGCTCGCCGCCGTCCACCGCCGTCAGCACCAGCCGCAGGCTCTGCTCGCTCTCCCCGGTCCAGCGCGCGCCGCAGCACCAGCTCCGCGAACTTGCTGCCGTCCTGGCTCTCCTTCGCCTCCACCGCGAAGTACCCGTTCGCCTCCAGCTCGTAGCCCTGCAGCGAGTTGCTGCCCACGTCCGCGTCTTCGGCCGTGCCCAAGGCAAAGCGGGCGCCGGGAGAAGTGAACTCGTTGATCTCCAGCTGGAAACGGTCTCGCAGGAAGCGCGGCGCGTTGTCGTTGACGTCCTGGATGGCCACCTCGACGTGGAAAAACGTTGAGCGGGTTCTGCAGCAGCGCCTCGAAGCTGACGGAGCAGGACGCCGCCTCGCCGCACAGCTCCTCCCGGTCCAGCCTCTCGCTCACGTACAGGTTCCCGGTCTCCCCGCTCACGCCGAAGTAGTGCTTCTCGGCGCTGAGCCGCAGCTTGCGTGCCGGCAGCTCCGCCGGGCTCAGCCCCAGGTCCCGCGCCAGCGGCCCCACCAGCGAGCCTCTGCCCAGCTCCTCGGCGATGGCGTAGCGGATCCGCTCCGGCGCCGCCCGGCAGCACAAGCCCAGCAGCAAGCGGGCAGCAGCACTCGCCCGGCTGCTCGCCGGCGGCTCTGCCTCTGCCTGCCCGCCATTCTCGGCAGCGCTCGCCGCGCTCCTCCCTCCTGCCGCTGCCCTCCCTCCCTTCCAGCCGCTCTCCGCAGCGAGCGCAGGGGCCGCCGGACGGCAGCGATCTCGGCGCCGGCTCGGACGCCGCCGCTCCCCGCGCCGCCTCTCGCCTCTGCTGCCCGTGCCGCTGCCGCTCTGGCCGGCGCCGTGCGAGCGAGCAGCCTGCGGGGGCACGACGCTGCCGGCCGGCTCCGGCTCCGGCTCCGGCCGCTCCGGCCCGGCTGCGGCTGCGGCTGGCCCAGCGCCGCTCCGCGTCGGCCAACAGCGGCACCCGGAGGCGCCGCGACGCCACCGCAGCCGGCTGATGGCCGCGCTCCCAGGGCCCGGGATTTGACTACTGGTTCAGTGGCTGCACCCAGCTTTGGGGTCTCTCTTTTATTAGACTCAGGAATTACTGACAATAAGATAGACCTCTACGATTGTCTTTCTGATTCACAAAACTTCCTTCTTTTGCATCTCCATACTTGAGGGGCTGACAATGGGAAATGCCAAGACACATCGAGTCTTTCATACAATTGTACAGTGGGTTTGGTTGGAAAAGCCCTTTAAAGATCACCGAGTCCACCCCTCTGCCATGGGCAGGGACATCCTTCACTAGGTCACGTTGCTCAAAGCCCCGTCCAAGCTGTCCTTGAACCCTTCCAATGATGGCGCATCCACAACTTCCCTGGGCAACCTGCTCCAGTCTCTCACCACTCTCATCATAAAACATTACTTCTTTATGTCAAATCAGAACCTACCCTCCTTCGGTTCAAAACCGTTGCCCCTTGTCCTGTCACGACAGGCCCTGGTAAAAAGCCTTCTCCATCTTTCTTATCAACCCCCTTTATATATTGAAAAGGCGCAATAAGGTCTCCCCAGAGCCTTCTCTTCTCCAGGCTGAAGAACCTCAACTCCTTCAGCCCTTCTTCATAGGGAGGTGTTCCAGTCCTTTGACCATTTTTGTGGCCCTCCTCTGGACCAGCTCTAACAGGTCCATGTCTTTCTTGTAGTGTGTGCCCCAGAGCTGTACGCCGTACTCCAGCTATGGTCTCACGAAAGCATGGTAGAGGGGGAGCACCACCTCCCTCGACCTGCTGGCCATGCTACCTGTTATACAGCCCAGGATATGATTGGCTTTCTGGGCAACAAGAGCACGTGGCCAGCTCATGTCCCATTTGTCTCCTACCAGTACCCCCAAGTCCTTCTTCACAAGGCTGCTCTCAATCCCCCACTCTTTACTGAAACTGGGGATTGCCCCAACCCAGGGGCAGGACCTTGCTCTTGGCCTTGTTGAACTGCACAAGGTTCACATGGGCCCACTCCTCCAGCCTGTCAAGGTCTCTCTGGATGGCATCCCTTCCCTCTAGCAAATCGACTGCACCACTCAGTTTCGGTGTCATCTGCAAACTTGCTGTGGTGCACTCAATTCCACTGTCTGGGTTATTGATGAACATATTCTTGAGATATCTTAAATAGTATTGGTCCCAGTACGGACCCTTGTGGGACACCACACATTGCTGGTTTCCAATTGGATGTTGAGCCATTGACTAGAGCTCTTTGGATGCAGCCATCCAGCCAGTTCCTTATCCATCTAACTGTCCAACTGTCAAAGCTGTTCATGGAAACTCCTTGCCTGGCCTGGGTTGCCACTCTGCACTTTGAGGACTGCAGTAGACATGGGTTTGCATTCTTGTGCTACAGACAAGCGTGCCTGGGTGAGCACACGTATGCCTATGAAAGCCTTCCTCTTTACAGCTGTAAACCTCAAAGGGGTGTACGGGAACTGCCCCTGCACTCAGAAAGTTGGAACAGATGTGACCTTCCCCGGTGGATCAGATGCCATTCTACCCATGCATCGTCCTTCTAAATGCCGAGTTATTAGACAAATACTTTCTCATCAGAAGACTGTCATTGCCTTTCAGGACAGCAGAGCTAGGATCATAACGTGAACGGCCCAGGTCTTGGCACCAGCCATGAAATCAAACCATTGCCCAGCCAAAAACACATTGACTCACCTGGTTTCCTGGTTCAAAGCCAGTGTCTCACCCTCCTTGCCCTGCCTTCACAGCCTTTCGTTGAACCATGGACAATATCCAACTTTTGGCCATCTGTCAGCCACAGGCAAAAGAGCATTTCATTCAGCGACATTTTAGGGTGACAGAAGTCTATCAAAGTCCTTGTCTTGGCGGCCTCTAAGCCTTCAAGGTATGGATGGAACTCCAAGGTATGGATGGATGAAACCCGGTATTGATGCCATAGCAATTACAGCCCTCCAGGGAAATGCTTTTCTACCCTCAGCTATACTTCACCATCTCCCTTGACCCTCACCTGTATATAAAAGTCAGTTGAGCAATGTAGAGGAATGTCAGGAAGGTACTACCCCCAAGGATGGAATAAACAATGAGAAATAGCTGCAGCAACAACACAGAGAAATCATGCCTGGAGAAAAGGAATTCATCTGCCTAATGCTACTCTTTCTGCAGCGGCCTTCCTCCAAAAGCTGGGAGGGCAGACGGCGAGACTCCTTTCTTTCTTTACGCAGAAGAAAATCTAATTTCTCTATTAATGGAACCTCACGCTCGTTCCCTTTGGAAATCCATTCCCAAAACAGCAATAAGCAACAGCTCTGTGTCCAATGCTATCAATCAGGTCCAAGTGCATCCCATTGGGAAAAAGCATTGAGAAAGGAAAAGAAGCTCTGCAACACAAACCCAACCCTGTTACAGAGTCTGTTATGCAGAGTCAAGCGCTTTCACGAGAAATCAAAAGGTTTCAGCTTCACCAGTTTTAGCTTCTACCATTTTACTCAGCACAAACTGAATGGCCAGCAACTGTCCACTGAGCCTACACGTAGGATGAAAAAGCTAGTGCCATGTCTCACTTCCTGCTCAGAATGGAAGGGGGTTACACTGTTCCTTCTCTCATTGCTTCATGGACATACAGACCAGCACTTCCCATCGACACCACCCAGGGAAACCCAAGGCAAAGAGGACAGAGGTTCAGAAAGGCTCAAGGAAAACAACGAGAGCGTGGGCTTGTAGGCGTGTGGCACGTCGGTGTCGACGGGCGGCTCTTCAGCGCTGGCACTGGTGCTCGGGCTCCACTTCCCAGAGGTGTCCCCGCTGAAAAGGTCCTCCGCCAGCAGGAGGACCATCATCACTCTACATGCACAGTTATTGCACAAACACTTTATTATTGTTGGAGGATTACCATTGCCTTTCAGGACAGGGAAACCAGGATCACAGCATGAATGGCGCAGACCTCGGCACCAGCCATGAAATCAAATCGTTGCTCATCCAAAACCGCATTGACCCACCTAGTTTCCTGGTTCAAAGCCAGCCTCTCATGCTCCTTGCTCTGCGTTCACAGCCTCTAGTTGCACCATGGACAATATCCAACTTTTGGCCATCTATCGGCCACAGGCAAAAGAGCATTTCATTCCGCGACATTTTAGGGAAACAGAAGTCTGTCAAAGTCTTTGTCTCGTGCATTGGGTTTGCGTGGCAAGGCTTTGGTAGCGGGGGGCTACAGGGGTGGCTTCTGTGAGAAGATGTCAGAAGCTTCCCTCCTGTATGACAGAGGCAGTTCCAGCTGGCTCCAAGATGGAGCCACCGCTGGCCAAACTGAGCCAATCAGCGACAGTGGTAGCACCTCCGGGATAACATATTTAAGAAGGGTTAAAACCTGCTGTGCAACAGCAGCTGGGAGAGAGGAGTGAGAATACGTGAGAGAAACAACTATGCAGACACCAAGGTCAGTGAAGAAGGAGGTGCTCCAGGTGCCGGAGCAGAGATTCCCCTGCAGCCCATGATGAAGACCATGGTGATGCAGGTTGTCCCCCTGCAGCACATGGAGGTCCATGGTGGAGCAGATATCCACCCTGCCGCCCGTGGAGGACACCGCGCTGGAGCGGGTGGATGTGCCCCGAAGGAGGCTGTGACCCTGTGGAGAGCCCGCACTGGAACAGGCTCTTGGAAGAACATGTGGCCCCGTGGAGAGGAGCCATGCTGGAGCACGTCTTCTGGCAGGACCTGTGACCCTTGCGGGTGACCTATGCTGAAGCAGTCCGTTCCTGAAGGACTGCACCCCATGGAGAGAACCCATACTGGAGCACATTGTGAAGATCTGCAGCCTGTGGGAAGGAGTTGGTTGGAGAAGTTCGTAAAGGACTGTCTCCCATGGGTGGGACCCCACACTGGAGCAGGGGAAGGGCGTGAGGAGGAAGGAGTGGCAGAGACAACGCAGGATGAACTGACCGCAACCCCCGTTCCCCGTCCCCTGCACCTCTCGGCGGGAGGAGGTAGAGAAATCGGGAGTGAAGTTGAGCCCAGGAAGAAGGGAGGAGTGGCGGGAAGATGTTTTAAGATTGTTCTTCTTTCTCATTACCCTACTCTGACTTTCATTGGCAATACATTAAATTAATTTCCCCGACTCAAGTCTGTTTGGCCTGTGACAGTAATCGCTGAGTGATCTCCCTGCCCTTATCTCGACCCATGAGCCTTTCATCGTATTTCCATCCACTTGAGGAGGGGGAGTGGCTTGGTGGGCACCTGGCGGCTCACCAAAGTTAACCCACCACATCTTGACAGCTGCAAGCCTTCAAGGTATGGATGGAAACTACTCTCCCAGCCCGATAATCTCTCAGTCTTTTCATCTTTTAATGGTTAAAGATTACCAGCCAAAATGAGGCCCAACTTTAGACCTGGACAAAGAAACAAGGCAAGAATGGGAAACCTACACAAGTGTAAGAATCATAGCTTCACGTTTCATATTGTGTCAGTTGTAGTAGGTACACAGAAAAGGTAACTCGTTGCTAACAAGCCCACAGGAGGCTCACACAGAAGTTCACACCGTAGACCACAGCCATGCTTCCTCAGAGTAACTTCTCTGGACAATAAACAAGAGAATATGCATGGAACCACAACTGTGGGCCTCATCTAACACAAAGTGAACAAACTGAACCTTTAGACATTCCCTCTAGCCATTTCACACTATAGCACAGCGAACTCTTCCACCTGCCCTGTCTCTGGACAGGCAGAACTCTTCACCCTGCCCAAATATCACGCAACAGGAAAGCTACCTCTGCAGACAGACACACGAAAGTAATGTTGTGCACACAACTCTCAGAATCCAAGCACTGCAACACGGATGCGTGCAAAGAGATTTTTCTGCTCATCCCATATAATTTGAAGAAGAAACAGAAAAGGTTCTAAAAGCCATGAGCGCTATGGAACTCAATTAAAGACCCACTCATCAAAGTCTCAGCTCAACGGCAACGTCATCCTTCTTCAGCACATGGGCAACTTGGAAGATACAGTACACTACCACGTGTAATGCAAAGTGTACAACTGTGC
The DNA here is from genome assembly GCF_018139145.2 of Gymnogyps californianus. Lineage (NCBI taxonomy): Eukaryota > Metazoa > Chordata > Aves > Accipitriformes > Cathartidae > Gymnogyps > Gymnogyps californianus. The sequence goes on along the minus strand of NW_026114476.1, from coordinate 90,179 downwards.
CTAATAACCGTCATTCCCAGGAATCATCATGCAACAGGAAAGCAAACTGATGAACCCACAACTTGGCCAGTTGGAGTCCAAGAAAGGCATATCCAAAAATAAGACACCTTCAGACTCATTTTATGTAGGCCAGCAATAAACCCTGGGAATCAACAAAACACATGCCATGTCTCCACCAGTACATCCTCACGCACAGCACCACCTAGACTCTCCTCAAACCCTTCACAGATTGCATGGTTTCAGTGATCTTCGTCATGTGCAGATGGACTACACCCAAAGACAATTGCTCAGAAAACTGCTCCTTACCATGGAGAATATGTGACTTCTCACCATGTCTATGTGACAAGCAAGAGCATTTCTTCCAGTTTGCATTTGAAGGAAACACATCTATGGAAGTCTTTCTCTTTACAGCTGTAAACGTGAAAGGCATGTACGGGACAGTCAGACAAATGGAACAGATGCGATCTTCCACACACTGTCAGAGACAAAGGCCCACCTTCAGATCATTACAACGAGCAAGGCAAGAACTTAACACGCGCAGAGAGGAAGGGAGCACAACATACTCTTCTAGATTAGGGCACTTCCCTCTTCCCAATGCTCCCATTTATGGCATTTCTCATAAGTACCTAATTAAGCTGTTAGTTAAGAACTGATGACAACCTGCAAACACACAGGAAGAACCTCCCAGGGCTCCCCACGCAGCTGGAATAACATGTCTTCTGGCTAAACTCGCTTGGGAAGACGAAACTCACATTGCATGACACCACAGCTGGGCACTGAACAGGGAAAGGAGCAAACCACAGCTCTTGTGCCCTTCAACAGCTCCTCACACACAGCTCCCACGACTCCCATCTCCAACCCTTCACACCTTGCACGGTGTTCTTTGACCCTCAGCATCTGCAAGCACTTGCAGGATCACGCACGGACTGCACATAGCTGTCTTCACATCTCTGCACTAAGAGGGAGACAGATTGTCTGCCAAGTGCACCTCAGAGGAGAAACGTCAAGGGTCTGAAAGTAAAAGAGGCGCTGTCCTCCAGGAGAGACTGGCTCAGGGAACGGCGTGCAACACAGGAACGCCGTGATGAGAGCCAAAGGCCCGCTCTAAGGAAGCTCCAGCCGGCAGCAGGCTCCCTTCGCCGGCCTCCCACAGCCACTGTAACGCTGAGCCGCAACCCCACGCTCCCTCCCCGCAGCAAGAGGCACCAGCACCCAGCGCGGTGCTGAACGCAGCTTTGCCTTCCTTGGAACGACAGCTCCGCGCGCGGGACAGAGAGAGAAGGCGGCGGGGAAAGGGCAGAGAAGCAGCAGAGGGAAGCGTCGCGGAGCAAGTGTGCTCAGAGGAACTCACCGGGGAGCGGCGGGGTCCGCGCGGCGGGGCGCCGGCAGGGTCCTCCCCGAGCAGCGGCGCGGGCTCGTCGGGCGGCGGCCGGGCCGGGAGGGTGTCGCAGCAGCTGCCGCCCGACAAGCGGAGCTGGCTCTTGCGCGAGTCGGCGGTGAGCGACACCTCGTGCGAGTAGGAGTGCAGGAAGGCGCGGACGCCGTCGATGCCCACGAAGTGCGAGGCCCGGGACGCCGCGCAAGGCGCCGCTGCCCGCCGCCAGCAGCTGCGAGCGGCGCCAGCGCCGCAGGCGCAGCGCCAGCAGCAGCAGCAGGAAGGCGAGGAAGAGGCAGGACACGGCCGCCACGGCCACCACCAGCCACCGCGTCAGGCTGCCGGCCGCCTCGCCCGGCGCCGCCGCCGCGCTGCCCAGCTCCGACAGCAGCTCGGCCACGCTCTCGGCCAGCACCACCGTCAGCGTCGCCGTGGCCGACAGCGCCGGCCGCCCGTGGTCCTTCACCACCACCACCAGGCTCTGCCGCGCCGCGTCGCGGGCCAGCGGGAAGCGCGCCGTCCGCACCTCGCCGCTGTGCAGCCCCACGCGGAACAGCCCCGGCTCCGTCGCCTTGCCAGCTCGTACGACAGCCACGCGTTCTGCCCCGCGTCCGCGTCCACCGCCACCACCTTGGCCACCAGCGCCCCGGGCTCCGCCGAGCGCGGCGCCAGCTCCACGCCCGCCCACCCCGCGCCCGCGCCCGCCGCCGCCGCCGCCGCCGCCGCCGGCGGGTACAGCACCTGCGGCGCGTTGTCGTTCTCGTCCACGATCACGAGCCGCACCGACACGTTGCTGCTCAGCGCCGGCGCGCCGCCGTCCTCCGCCCGCACCCACAGCCCCACCTCGCGCACCTCCTCGTAGTCGAAGGAGCGCAGCGCGTACAGCGCGCCCGTCTCCGCCTGCACCGACACGTACGACGACAGCGGCGCGCCCCGCACCCGCCCCTCCGACAGCCGGTACCGCACGCGCGCGTTCTGCCCCCAGTCCGCGTCCGACGCCCGCACCGTCAGCACCAGCGCGCCCGCCGCGTTGTTCTCGGGCAGCGGGCGCTGTAGCGCGCCTCCGCGAACACCGGCGCGTTGTCGTTCACGTCCAGCACCCGCAGCGCCAGCACCGCGCTGCTCCACAGCGCCGGCGACCCGCCGTCCGCCGCCCGCACCGTCACGTTGTACTCCGCCACCGCCTCCCGGTCCAGCTCGCTCGCCGTCACCACGCGGTAGTAGTCCTCAAACGACCGCTCCAGCCGGAACGGGACGCGCTCGGCGATGCTGCACCGCACCTCGCCGTTCGCCCCCGAGTCCCGGTCCTGCACGTGCAGCAGGGCCACCACCGTCCCCGCGGCGCGTCCTCAGAGATCGCACTCAGCGCCGACCGCACCGAAATCTGGGGCGCGTTGTCGTTCACGTCTGTCACGCTGATCGCGACTTTCGCCGTGTCGGAGAGGCCCCGCCGTCCCGTGCCTGCACCTCCAGTTCGTACGAGTCGCCTTCCTCGAAGTCCAGGCTCCGCACCAGCGTGATCGCTCCCGTCTCAGACTCCAGATGGAAAATCCGCGAGGCTTTCATCTGAAACGGTTTTGGAAATGTATACTTCACGTGCCCGTTCAGCCCCTCGTCGGCGTCGGCGGCCGTGACGCTGACGAGGACGGAGCCCACGGGCACGTCCTCCGGCACACGCACCGTGTACTCCGCCTGGCTGAACACGGGCGCGTTGTCGTTCGCGTCCAGCACCGCCACGCGGATCCGCGCCGTGCCCGTCCGCGCCGGCTCTCCGCCGTCGCTCGCCCTCAGCACCAGCTCGTGAAACGCCGCCTCCTCCCGGTCCAGCGCCTTCGCCAGCACCAGCTCGGGACGCTGAGCCCCGCCGGGGCCCGCCTGCACGGCCAGCGAGAAGTGCTCGTCGCCGCTCAGCTCGTACCTCTGCAGGGAATTCGGTCCCACGTCCGGGTCGTGAGCCTCGGCCAGGGGAAACCGCGACCCCAGCGCTGTCGTCTCGCTCATTCTCATTCCTCCAGGTCCTCCTCGAAGCTGGGCGCGTTGTCGTTAATGTCTGTGATTTCCACTTCGATGCCGTAAACCTGCATTTCCCCCTCCACTATCACCTCACAGCGCAGCACGCATTGCTGCACACTCTCGCAGAGCTGCTCTCTGTCTAGCCTCTCCGCCGTCACTAAATGTCCCGTCTTCCCGTGCAGAGCGAAGTACTGCGTCCTGCCTCTGTCTATGATACGGACGCCGCTGTCGCGGAGCGCCGGCAGGTCCAGCCGCAGGTCCTTGGCCACGTCGCCCACGAACGAGCCCTTCGGCATCTCCTCGGCAACCGAGTAGCGCAGCTGCCCCCACGCCGCCTCCCACGCCGACACCAGCACGCACCACAGCACGGCTCGCTCCCGCCGGCCCCACCGCCTCCCCGCCGCGCACATCGCCGCCGCGGCTCCGCCGGCACCGCACCACCGCCGGACGCTCCCCGCCGACGAACGCCGACCCCGCCTCCCGCTCCCGCTCCGGCTCCGGCTCCGGCTCCCGCTCCGCTCCGGCTCCGGCTCCCGCTCCGCTCCCGCTCCCGCTCCGGCTCGCCGCTCGGCCCGCCGGCCCCTCCGCCTCGCTGCAGCACGGCTCCGCACCGCGGGGACGCTCGCAGACCGCCCGGACGCCGAGCCACCCACCACCCACCCAGCCAGCCAGCCAGCCGGGCCGCAGCGGGCGGGGCTGCCTGCAGCGCTCCGGCCTTCCTCTCGCTCCTCCTCGGTCAACAGCGGCGCCCGCAGCCTCCTCCCGGCACTGCAGGCACCGAGCGCTGCCGAGCGCTGCCCGCCCTGCCTTTGCCACGGGCAGCTCGCGGGGACGGGCCGCCGCCGCGGACACATCGGTTCCCGTCCAGCCCTGATCTCCGGCGCTCGCTTGTCTCCAGCCGAGCTCCTCTTTCAGCCTCCAGCCATCCCGACCACAAAGAAAACACACGCCGTCCCTACCACGTGGGCGGGGTACTTCTTATCATACCAAGAAGCGAACGGTGAAGAATGAAGTGGAAATGGCGAATATAGAGGAAAGCTCCTGAGCTGCAGCTTGGGGTTACTTCGCAGGGAAGCCTCTGACACTGCACTCTGAGGAGTTCACCTAGAAGAACGGTTCATGGGAGAAGTGAGGCTGCGAGGAGCGGGGGCCAGGCGCCGCCAGGGCTCTGGAGTTCTCCCTAAAGACCTTCCTCAAAACACAGTGCCAGGAGGAGGCTCCCCTCCTGCTCGAAAACCATGCTCTCCCACCCACCCCCGTTTCAGCCTCTACGTCCCTTGATCACTTCGCACTCACTGTACTACAGCTACCCGGGAGGCGGGAAGCACCTGCAGTGAACCTGGCCAGAACCATCTGCTCGGCTCCCCGCAAACTGCAGGGAAAATGGCTGTGCGAGTACAGCAAGAAGAACAACAGGTCCATCTGCCTCGGCTCCTGTGCCTCTTCTGTGGCCCACAACAGCAAAGCGGGGATGGGTGCAGCCATAGAACAGGCTTGGTTTGCTCCAGATCTTTCTTACGCCCTTTCTTTTCCCGGTATTCGTCTATTCTCTACAGTATTTTTGAACTGGATGAGAGCAACTGAATTGTATTAAAAGGCGGGTACATCCACAGATAGAGCTAATAATGGAAAAGGAAATTTGAAGGCCTTTAACGGGTGATTTCCCTTTTTCTTAGGCCACATGAATTTAGGGTTTGTATAGTTTATACACATTTACATTTATATCTATCCGAGGAATTCGAGAGCTTGAACGAGCAGGAAGGGGCTTTGATTTTTCTCAGCAATCACGGTGGAAAAGATGGATGCCTGTTAGTACAGGGTTCATCTAATGCTTGAATCTTCATGTTGGTAGGACAACTTTCCAACAAAATACTGTAGGACAGCAGGAGAAGACAAGTACAGCTGCACACCCTGAACTATGTGGAGGCTTTGTAAAAGTGCAAATGGACTTTATTGAGGTGCCTAATTGCTGTCATTTTGAGTAATTCCTTCTGGTTTTAGAGATGTTCTCAGGATGGGTAGAGCCTTCTTCTTCTCAACACGTAGATGCAACAGCTATTGCAAAAAGTGGCTGAGAGACTGAATTCCTCGTTTAGTATTCCCCTGTCAAGGGATCAACCAGGGCCAAGCACCTCTCTTTGGGAAAAGGGGATCGGAAAAGAAGACAGGCTCTGAACTACAAAAGGCAAGTTTGTTTGGGGTTTTTTTTATGATCCCATTCTACACCTTCCCCTGTGTATGAAAGACAGATCAGGGACAGTAAAAAAGAGGAACTACCACCCAGGAAAAAGAAATGAGAAATAACTGCACAAAGAACTCGGAAAAATCATGCCTGGATAAAATGTATCCGTCCCATTAATGCTGCCATTTCTGCAGCAGCCTTCTCCAAAACATGGCAGGGCACTCGACGGAAGAGGGGAACATTCAGTAGGGAGGAACAATCTGTAACTTCTCCATGCATGGAGCCACATGCACCTTTCCTTTGGGAAACACCATTAACCAAACGGGTTTGCATCCAGCTATCAACCACGTCCAAGTACATCGGCTTGGGAAAAAAGTGATCGAGAAGGAAAAAGCTCCAACACCAAGCGTCCACCGCATTTTCCCGACTCTGTCGTGCAGAATCATTAATTTACCGCGTTCACCGTTACGAACTCAAACGAGAGTCGTAGTCAAAACCTCTCAGCTGAACCCGAACCTGTGACCACCAAAGAACCAAGAAGTGCCGCCGCTAGCTGCCTGCTCTGAGTGGAAGGGGGTTACCCCGTTCCTTTCTTCATTCCTTCCTTCATGGAGACACGGATCAGCACTTCCATCCACCCCACCCGGGGAAACCCAGGAGAAAGAGGACGGAGGTTCAGAAAGGTACAGGGTCTCATTCAGCACAGGAAGGTACTGCCTTCACCGTTACTAACACACACCATTGTAGACAGCACAGGTTTTGTAGACCCTTTTTTTGCCTTCTCGACACTCCAGCATCAGCAGAGCTCATTACATCTCAGAGGGTCACACCACCTGTACCATTTTATCCAGCACAGCTTGAATGGCAGGAACCTCTCCACTGACCCTACTCGTGTGACAGCTGACGACGCAGGAAGTGCCGCTTCGCACTGCCTGCTGCCACCAAAGTCACGGCACAGCACTGTTTCATTCCTTCATGGAAACAGAGATCGGCAGTGGCCGCCCAAGCAGAGCAAGGAAGACCCAGCAGCCCACTGCCCTCGGTGTGAGGTTAGGTATATTTCTCTGCTCACCACCATTCTCGGAAGAAATAGAAGGATTCAAAAGCACCCAAATGGTAAACGGCCAAACTACAAGAGGAGCAGGCATCCAACAGAGAATGGCTCATCAAACTCATGGCTCATGGGGAATCTCCTCCCCTCTTTTATCACACACACTTGTTCCACAGAGATGCCACTTCTACTGAGGTCATGTTTACATATATTCCCCACCAACACCTCTCTTTTATTTGACTCAGGAAGCATGGAAACCTTTCCTTAATGCAACTCCAAAGGCGTTTACAACGGACATACGCTCTCGGGTACTTTCACGTCGTCCCCTTGAGCCACAATGAATGCTCAGAAGGCAATGTTCCTGGCACAGCAATAATAAAGGAACTCATCTAGCTTTTATATAATCATGACGCAACTATAAGAGCAAGCAACCATATTATAGCTAGGGAAGACTTTAAGAGCTTTTTAGCACTCTGTCAGGTTTTTTCAGTTCTGCTTTCCTTCCCTGCCACAAATACCAAAAGGAAATAGTTGTGTTGGAGTAATCAAGAAGTAATCAGAAACAGAACAAAGCAAAAGTCATTGCAATCCTGTCATGCCGGGCCTGCAAAGGGTTTCCCTCTTCCCGGCCTTTCTTCCTTTTGCTCCTGTAAGTCTCTGACCTTTGTCCCACTGTTGATTTTTCTTGTAGGGAGAAGAGCAATTACACTGCAAAATGTATCACCCTAAAAGGTAGTGTGTAGACCTCTATCCTAACATAGCCAAATAACCTTTATTGTTTTGTTTCTGATTCACAAAACTTCCTTCTTTTGCATCTCCATACTTGAGGGGCTGACAATGGGAAAATGCCAAGACCACGTCGAGTCTTTCATACAATTGTACAGTGGTTTGGGTTGGAAAAGCCCTTTAAAGATCACCGAGTCCACCCCTCTGCCATGGGCAGGGACATCCTTCACTAGGTCACGTTGCTCAAAGCCCCGTCCAAGCTGTCCTTGAACCCTGCCAATGATGGCGCATCCACAACTTCCCTGGGCAACCTGTTCCAGTCTCTCACCACTCTCATTGTAAAACATTTCTTCCTTATGTGCAATCAAAATCTACCCTCCTTCGGTTTAAAACCATTGCCCCTTGTCCTGTCACGACAGGCCCTGGTAAAAAGTCTGTCTCCATCTCTCTTATCAACCCCTTTATATATTGAAAAGGCACAATAAGGTCCCCCAGAGCCTTCTCTTCTCCAGGCTGAAGAACCTCAACTCCTTCAGCCCTTCTTCATAGGGAGGTGTTCCAGTCCTTTGACCATTTTTGTGGCCCTCCTCTGGACCAGCTCTAACAGGTCCATGTCTTTCTTGTAGTGTGGGCCCCAGAGCTACATGCAGTACTCCAGCTATGGTCTCACGAAAGCGTGGTAGAGGGGGAGCACCACCTCCCTCGACCTGCTGGCCATGCTACTTGTTATGCAGCCAAGGACATGATTGGCTTTCTGGGCAACAAGAGCACGTGGCCAGCTCATGTCCCATTTGTCTCCTACCAGTACCCCCAAGTCCTTCTCTGCAAGGCTGCTCTCAATCCAGTCCTCCCACAGCCTGTATTGATATTGCGGATTGCCCAACCCAGGGGCAGCACCTTGCTCTTGGCCTTGTTGAACTGCACGAGGTTCACATGGGCCCACTCCTCCAGCCTGTCAAGGTCCCTCTGGGTGGCATCCCTTCCCTCTAGCAAATCGACTGCACCACTCAGCTGGTAGCATCTGCAAACTTGCTGTGGGTGCACTCAATCCCACTCACTATGTCATTGATGAAGATACTAAATACTACTGGTCCCAGTACTGGACCCTTGAGGAATACCACACCTTACTGGTTTCCACTTGGACATTGAGCCACTGACTCAGCCAGTTCCTTATCCATCTAACTGTCCGCCTGTCAAACCCATATCTTTCCAATTAGGCGGCCAATATGATTTGGGGGACCATGTGGGGAACACCCTGCACGTGTTCTCCACTGACCCCTAGTCTCTTCATGGAAACTCCTTGCCTGGCCTGGGTTGCCACTCTGCACTTTGAGGACTGCAGTAGACATGGGTTTGCATTCTTGTGCTACAGACAAGCGTGCCTGGGTGAGCACACGTATGCCTATGAAAGCCTTCCTCTTTACAGCTGTAAACCTCAAAGGGGTGTACGGGAACTGCCCCTGCACTCAGACAGTTGCAACAGATGTGACCTTCCCCAGTGGATCAGACGCCCTGAGGTTGAGCTGTAGCTCATGACAACAAGCAAGGCAAGAGTTAGAAACATACAGGAATGAACAGATCAGGTGGAATAACATTTCTGAGGCCAAACTTACTGAGGCAGAAGCAACTCAAATTGCATGGTACTCCATCAGGCACACGGTTGTGTTAACTGTGACAAGCAAGGAAATGACCATCTGTTCTGCTATAGCCTCTACACACAGAGCTCCACGAGTCTTCTCTCCAACCCTACACAACTTGCAGCTTTGCTTCTGACCTTCTCCTAATTGGCAAAAACATATCAGGAGAGGATAACGCACTACAATCCCACCAAGAAGGCAGGTATATTTCTCTGCTCACCACCATTCTCGGAAGAAATAGAAGGATTCAAAAGCACCCAAATGGTAAACGGCCAAACTACAAGAGCAGCAGGCATCCAACAGAGAACGGCTCATCAAACTCATGGCTCACGGGGAATCTCCTCCCCTCTTTTATCACACACACTTGTTCCACAGAGATGCCACTTCTACTGAGGTCATGTTTAGATATGTTCCCCACCAACAAGAACAGAACACCATGATACCCTCACAGCTCCTGCCTTTCACACTCCCTGCAGCATGAGCAAGAGGCACGAACACACGACACATTGCTAAACGAAGCTCTGCTGATAATTACAAGGAAACCTACTTACGTAGGAGACCAGGTAAAGAACAACAAAAACATAAATCAGACAAGCAAGGCAAGGAAGCATTAGAAGAGAAAGTGGTGTCAGAGCAACTCACCGAGAGGACGTCTCAGTCTTCACTGCAGGCGTGGAAAGTCATCCCAGAGAGCACCTAGAAGTCATTCAGATCTCAAGCTGCAAGTGCAGCCCTAAAGTCTTACTCTGGACTACGCAGCAGGGGTTTCATTCTAAGAAACAGTCATGGGCTCTCAGCAATTTTTCTACTCTGTGGCCTGCTCATCTCCACAAATATGAAGCCGTAAGTGTAAGCCCCTTCTCATGGGCTTCTTTCTCAAGCTAAGTCTTCTGAGAAACTACAACAGATGCTCTTTTAGCTTCTGCTTCATTTTCCTCACACCTAAATTTCTGTCTTAGGTGCCTGAAGTAAGTATTTGCTGCAAAAAAACACACACAGTTTCAAATGCAAAAGCAGCACCCAGAAATGGGCAAAATGAACCACGACCTTCCAGGAAATAAAGGCCTGAAAGAAAGGGTCGTGACAACTATGAAGCAATTCTCCATCGCAATGTTCCAGGGAGATACAGATGGATGAAAGAGGTTTCACACAGGAATTATAAGCTGTTCTACACATGCATCATTGTTCTCTGCCACAGTTATTGCACAAACACTTCAGGATTGGAGGACTACCATTGCCTTTCAGGACAGGGAAACCAGGATCACAGCCAAAACGGCACAGGCCTTGGCACCAGGCATGAAATCAAACCACTGCTCAGCCAAAACCACCTAGACTCGCCCAGTTTCCTGCCTCAAAGCCAGCCTCTCACCCTCCTTGCACAACATTCACAGTCATTACTTGCACCATGGTCAATATCCAATGTTTTGGCCATATGTCAGCCGCAGGCAAAAGAGCATGTCATTACGTGCCATCTTAGGGAAACACAAGTCTATCAAAGTCTTTCTCTTGGCACCTGAACACCTTCAAGGTACGGATGGAAACTGCTCCCCCAGCCCAACAATTCTCACAGAGCTTTCAACGTTTCAAGGGTTACCAGCCACAATGAGGCCCAGCTTTAGACCTGGACAACTAACAAGGCAAGAATGGGAAACCTACACAAGTGAAGGCGTCATAGCTTAACATTTCAGATCATGTCAGCTGTAGGAGGTACACAAGAAGGCTGTCTACTTGGCAAATACTCCACAGGAGGCTCACACAGCAGCTCACACCAAAGACCAGAGCCACAGTTCCTCAAAGGAATTTCTTTGGACGACACAATAGGGAAAATGCATGGAATCACCACTCCGGGCCTCTTACAATTAGGACAAACGGAACTTTTACACGGCATGTACGGGACAGTCAGACAAATGTAACAGATGCGATCTTCCACACACTGTCAGAGACAAAGGCCCACCTTCAGATCATGACAACGAGCAAGGCAAGAACTTAACACACGCAGAGAGGAAGGGAGCACAACATACTCTTCCAGATTACGGCACTTTCCTCTTCCCAATGCTCCCATTATGGCATTTCTCATAAGTACCTAATTAAGCTGTTAGTTAAGAACTGATGACAACCTGCAAACACACAGGAAGAACCTCCCAGGGCTCCCCACGCAGCTGGAATAACATGTCTTCTGGCTAAACTCGCTTGGGAAGACGAAACTCACATTGCATGACACCACAGCTGGGCACTGCACAGAGAAAGGAGCAAACCACAGCTCTTGTGCCCTTCAACAGCCAGCTCCTCACGCACAGCTCCCACGACTCCCATCTCCAACCCTTCACACCTTGCACGGTGTTCTTTGACCCTCATCATTTGCAAGCACCTCTCATCATACAGCCAGTTGCCCACACATCTGTTCAGCATGCATCAGGATCACGCACGGACTGCCACATAGCTGTCTTCACATCTCTGCACTAAGAGGGAGACAGATTGTCTGCCTAAGCGCACCTCAGAGGAGAAACGTCAAGGGTCTGAAAGTAAAAGAGGCGCTGTCCTCCAGGAGAGACTGGCTCAGGGAACGGCGTGCAACACAGGAACGCCGTGATGAGAAGCCAAAGGCCCGCTCTAAGGAAGCTCCAGCCGGCAGCAGGCTCCCTTCGCCGGCCTCCACAGCCACTGTAACGCTGAGGCCGCAACCCCACGCTCCCCTCCCCGCAGCAAGAGGCACCAGCACCCAGCGCGGTGCTGAACGCAGCTTTGCCTTCCTTGGAACGACAGCTCCGCGCGCGGGACAGAGAGAGAAGGCGGCGGGGAAAGGGCAGAGAAGCAGCAGAGGGAAGCGTCGCGGAGCAAGTGTGCTCAGAGGAACTCACCGGGGGAGCGGCGGGGTCCGCGCGGCGGGCGCCGGCAGGGTCCTCCCCGAGCAGCGGCGCGGGCTCGTCGGGCGGCGGCCGGGCCGGGAGGGGTGTCGCAGCAGCTGCCGCCCGACAAGCGGAGCTGGCTCTTGCGCGAGTCGGCGGTGAGCGACACCTCGTGCGAGTAGGAGTGCAGGAAGGCGCGGACGCCGTCGATGCCCACGAAGTGCGAGGCCGGGACGCCGCGCAAGGCGCCGCTGCCCGCCGCCAGCAGCTGCGAGCGGCGCCAGCGCCGCAGGCGCAGCGCCAGCAGCAGCAGCAGGAAGGCGAGGAAGAGGCAGGACACGGCCGCCACGGCCACCACCAGCCACCGCGTCAGGCTGCCGGCCGCCTCGCCCGGCGCCGCCGCCGCGCTGCCCAGCTCCGACAGCAGCTCGCCACGCTCTCGGCCAGCACCACCGTCAGCGTCGCCGTGGCCGACAGCGCCGGCCGCCCGTGGTCCTTCACCACCACCACCAGGCTCTGCCGCGCCGCGTCGCGGGCCAGCGGGAAGCGCGCCGTCCGCACCTCGCCGCTGTGCAGCCCCACGCGGAACAGCCCCGGCTCCGTCGCCTTGGCCAGCTCGTACGACAGCCACGCGTTCTGCCCCGCGTCCGCGTCCACCGCCACCACCTTGGCCACCAGCGCCCCGGGCTCCGCCGAGCGCGGCGCCAGCTCCACGCCCGCCCACCCCGCGCCCGCGCCCGCCGCCGCCGCCGCCGCCGCCGGCGGGTACAGCACCTGCGGCGCGTTGTCGTTCTCGGTCCACGATCACGAGCCGCACCGACACGTTGCTGCTCAGCGCCGGCGCGCCGCCGTCCTCCGCCCGCACCCACAAGCCCCACCCTCGCGCACCTCCTCGTAGTCGAAGGAGCGCAGCGCGTACAGCGCGCCCGTCTCCGCCTGCAACCGACACGTACGACGACAGCGGCGCGCCCCGCACCCGCCCCTCCGACAGCCGGTACCTCGCACGCGCGCGTTCTGCCCCCAGTCCGCGTCCGACGCCCGCACCGTCAGCACCAGCGCGCCCGCCGCGTTGTTCTCGGGCAGCCGGGCGCTGTAGCGCGCCTCCGCGAACACCGGCGCGTTGTCGTTCACGTCCAGCACCCGCAGCGCCAGCACCGCGCTGCTCCACAGCGCCGGCGACCCGCCGTCCGCCGCCCGCACCGTCACGTTGTACTCCGCCACCGCCTCCCGGTCCAGCTCGCTCGCCGTCACCACGCGGTAGTAGTCCTCAAACGACCGCTCCAGCCGGAACGGGACGCGCTCGGCGATGCTGCACCGCACCTCGCCGTTCGCCCCCGAGTCCCGGTCCTGCACGTGCAGCAGGGCCACCACCGTCCCCGGCGGCGCGTCCTCAGAGATCGCAGCCAGCGCCGACCGCACCGAAATCTGGGGCGCGTTGTCGTTCACGTCTGTCACGCTGATCGCGACTTTCGCCGTGTCGGAGAGGCCCCCGCCGTCCCGTGCCTGCACCTCCAGTTCGTAGGAGTCGCCTTCCTCGAAGTCCAGGCTCCGCACCAGCGTGATCGCTCCCGTCTCGGACTCCAGCTGGAAAATCTCCGATGCCAGGTCCGACACTTTCTTCAAGGAGTATTTCACGTGCCCGTTCAGCCCCTCGTCGGCGTCGGCGGCCGTGACGCTGACGAGGACGGAGCCCACGGGCACGTCCTCCGGCACACGCACCGTGTACTCCGCCTGGCTGAACACGGGCGCGTTGTCGTTCGCGTCCAGCACCGCCACGCGGATCCGCGCCGTGCCCGTCCGCGCCGGCTCTCCGCCGTCGCTCGCCCTCAGCACCAGCTCGTGAAACGCCGCCTCCTCCCGGTCCAGCGCCTTCGCCAGCACCAGCTCGGGACGCTGAGCCCCGCCGGGGCCCGCCTGCACGGCCAGCGAGAAGTGCTCGTCGCCGCTCAGCTCGTACCTCTGCAGGGAATTCGGTCCCACGTCCGGGTCGTGAGCCTCGGCCAGGGGAAACCGCGACCCCAGGCGCTGTCGTCTCGCTCATTCTCTCCTCCAGCTCAACTTCCTTGAAGCTGGGCGCGTTGTCGTTAATGTCCGTGATTTCCACTTCGATGCCGTAAACCTGCATTTCCCCCTCCACTATCACCTCACAGCGCAGCACGCATTTCTCCACCAGCCGGCACAGCTGCTCTCTGTCTAGCCTCTCCGCCGTCACTAAATGTCCCGTCTTCCCGTGCAGAGCGAAGTACTGCGTCCTGCCTTCGGAGACAATACGGACGCCGCTGTCGCGGAGCGCCGGCAGGTCCAGCCGCAGGTCCTTGGCCACGTCGCCCACGAACGAGCCCTTCGGCATCTCCTCGGCAACCGAGTAGCGCAGCTGCCCCCACGCCGCCTCCCACGCCGACACCAGCACGCACCACAGCACGGCTCGCTCCCGCCGGCCCCACCGCCTCCCCGCCGCGCACATCGCCGCCGCGGCTCCGCCGGCACCGCACCACCGCCGGACGCTCCCCGCCGACGAACGCCGACCCGCCGCCCGCTCCGACTCCGACTCCGACTCCGGCTCCGCTCCGGCTCCGGCTCCCGCTCCCGCTCCCGCTCCGGCTCGCCGCTCCCGGCCGCTGCCGCCGGCCCCTCCGCCTCGCTGCAGCACGGCTCCGCACCGCGGGGACGCTCGCAGACCGCCCGGACGCCGAGCCACCCACCCACCCAGCCAGCCAGCCAGCCAGCCAGCCAGCCGGGCCGCAGCGGGCGGGGCTGCCTGCAGCGCTCCGGCCTTCCTCTCGCTCCTCCTCGGTCAACAGCGGCGCCCGCAGCCTCCTCCCGGCACTGCAGGCACCGAGCGCTGCCGAGCGCTGCCCGCCCTGCCTTTGCCGCGGGCAGCTCGCGGGGACGGGGCCGCCGCCGCGGACACATCGGTTCCCGTCCAGCCCTGATCTCCGGCGCTGGCTTGTCTCCAGCCGAGCTCCTCTTTCAGCCTCCAGGCCATCCCGACCACAAAGAAATCACACGCCTCCCGTGGGCGGGCTTTCTACCGCACGGGAAAAATGTTCTTGTAATGCTGATAATACAGATATAAAGTTTTCGTAATGTGACGTAATTACGACTCTATCAGTCCAAAAGCACAATCTGCATCACGAATTCCACACCTTTTTGTAGCAGTTCTGCTTGAATGACTTTTCCTCACCCTTTCTGCAGATCAAAAGAGCGTCATGGAGAGGGAACTACTCCAACAGTCGGAAGGCAGTCCCCGCATCCCGAAGTACAGGGATGACCCTGCCCTCTCATTTTGTCACTTCTCACCTGCACATCGGAGGCTGCTCTGAAGCAGCCTCCATTTCTCCCCCTTCTCCAACCACCACTTCGGAAGTTTGGGTGACAGCCTTACACTACAGGCCGTGCTTCCACTTAGGACTCAGCGCTCCATTCTAGAGTAAGTCAGCAGCAGGCAGCGATGCACATGCACTCTCTCGTGTGGGTCCATGACAAAGAAGAAACTCACACATAAAGCAACCCTTAGACTGAAACGCTATCAACCAGGGCAAAGTAGAACTGTTGGGGAAAAAAGAATAGGAAAAGAAGAGAGGCTCTGAAACACAAAAGGTGATTTTGGGCGGCGGGGAGGGAGATCCCATTCTACGCCTTAAAGAGAGATCTGGAACCGTAGAAAATACCACCCACGATGGAAAATAATGAGAAATAGCTGCACAAAGAACTCAGAGAAATATTGACTGGACAAAATTAATCTGTCCCACTAGCACTGCCATTTTGCAGCAGCCTTCCCTCAAAAGATGTGACGGCACATGGCAGGTGGAGGAACAATCTCTGACTTCTCCATTCCTGCAGCCTCGTGCACGTTTCCTTTGGGAGTCCAACACTAAACAGCATTAACCAACGGGTTTTTGCTCAGGTGTCAAACAATGTCCATCGCTTCGGGAAAAAGCGATCGGGAAGGAAACATCAACACCAAGCATCAACCACATTTTACCGACCGTGTCATGTGGAATTAGCAGATCTCATTGTACACAGGAAAGGTACACCTTCACTGTTATTAACACACACCATTGTAGACAGCACAGGTTTTGTAGACCTTTTTTGCCTCCTCGACACCCAGCATCAGCAGAGCTCATTACATCTCAGAGGGTCACACCACCTGTACCATTTTATCCAGCACAGCTTGAATGGCAGGAACCTCTCCACTGACCCTACTCGTGTGACAGCTGACGACGCAGGAAGTGCCGCTTCGCACTGCCTGCTGCCACCAAGACACGGCACAGCACTGTTTCATTCCTTCATGGAAACAGGGATCGGCAGTGGCCGCCCAAGCAGAGCAAGGAAGACCCAGCAGCCCACCGCCCTCGGCGTGACGTTAGGAAAGGCTCAGAGGCAAGGACCGCGCGGGCTTACAAACCTGCGGGCGTCGGCGGGCGGCTCTCCCGCGCCGGCGCTGCTGCTCGGGCTCCGCCTTCCGCAGGGCTCCCGCCCAGAAGCTCCTCCGCGGGCAGGCTGGGCAGCGGCGGCGGCGGCGGCAGCCAAGCGGCCTCGGCGACGGCGCGGCCCGGCGCCACGCACAGGTTGTAGGAGTAGGGCAAGGTGCCCTCGCAGAAGTCGGCCGGCAAGGCGCCGCCGGCCACGGAGAAGCGCTGCGCGCCCAGGCAGCGCAGGACGGCGGGGCGCCCGGCCCGGCGCACCCGCGCCAGCACGGCCACGCCACGCTCAGCAGGAACAGGGCGGAGAGGAGCGCCAGCGCCAGCACCAGGTAGAACTGCAGCTCCGCCGGCGACTCGCCGCCCGCCGCCCGCTCGCTCAGCTCCGGCAGCGCCTCCTGCAAGCTCTCGGCCAGCACCACGTGCAGCGTGGCCGTGGCCGACAGCGCCGGCTGCCCGTGGTCCTTCACCACGGCCACCAGCCGCTGCTTCGCCGCGTCCCTCGCCGACACGGCCCGCGCCGTCCGCACCTCGCCGCTGTGCAGCCCCACGCGGAACAGCGCCGGCTCCGGCGCCTGCACCAGCTCGTACGACAGCCACGCGTTGCGCCCCGCGTCCGCGTCCACCGCCACCACCACTCGCCACCAGGTACCCGGCCTCGGCCGACCGCGGCACCACCTCGAACGGCGCCGCCGCCGCCCCCGCCCCGCCCCCGCCGCCGGCCACAGCACCCGCGGCGCGTTGTCGTTGCGGTCCAGCACGAAGACGCGCACCGTCGCCGTCGAGCTCCGCGCCGGCGCCCCGCCGTCCTGCGCCCGCACCGCCACCGCGAACTCGCGGCACTCCTCGTAGTCGAAGGAGCGCTGCGCGTACACCGCGCCGCTCCGCGCCTCCACCGACACGTACGGCGCCGCGCCCGCCGCGCCCGCGCTGCCGCCGCCAGCCAGTAGCTCACGCGCCCGTTGGCGCCCGCGTCCGCGTCCCGCGCGCGCACGCGCAGCACCGGCGCGCCCGCCGCGTTGTTCTCCGCCACGTAGGCGCTGTAGGCGGCCTCCTCGAACACCGGCGCGTTGTCGTTCACGTCCGACACCTCCAGCACCAGCGCCGCGCGGCTCCACAGCGCCGGGCTGCCCCGGTCCCTGGCCACCACCGTCGCCCGCTGCTCGGGCGCCTGCTCCCGGTCCAGCGCGCTCGCCGTCACCACCTTGTACGAGCCGCCCGACGACGCCACGATCGACAGCGGCGCCTCGCCCGACAGCTCGCACCACACCTGCCCGTTCTCCCCGGAGTCCCGGTCCATCACGTTCAGGAGGGCCACCACCGTGCCGGCCGGCGCGTCCTCGGCACCGGGCTCGACACCGACAACACCGTGATTTCGGGCGCGTTGTCGTTCACGTCCAGCACCTCCACCTCCACCTTGCAGTGCGCCACCAGACCGCCCCCGTCCTCGCCTCCACCAGCAGCGTGTAGCCTCGCGTGTCCTCGAAGTCCAGCGCCTCCTGCAGCGTGATCGCCCCGCTCTCCGCGTCCACCACGAACTTCTCAAGCACCTTGGCCGGCGTTTCCCCGAAGCCGTAGGTGATGCGGGCGTTGGTGTCGGCGTCGGAGGCGGAGACGTTCAGCACCGGCGAGCCCGCCGGCGCGTCCTCGCGCAGGCTCGCGCGGTACCGGTCCTGCGCGAACACGGGGGGGTTGTCGTTGGCGTCCGGTGACGTTGAATGCAGAGCTGGGCGGTGCCGCTCCGGGGCGGCTCGCCGCCGTCCACCCGCCGTCAGCACCAGCCGCAGGCTCTGGCTCGCTCTCCCGGTCAGCGCGCGCCGCAGCACCAGCTCCGCGAAACTTGCTGCCGTCCTGGCTCTCCTTCGCCTCCACCGCGAAGTACCCGTTCGCCTCCAGCTCGTAGCCCTGCAAGCGAGTTGCTGCCCACGTCCGCGTCTTCGGCCGTGCCAAGGCAAAGCGGGCGCCGGGAGAAGTGAAACTCGTTGATCTCCAGCTGGAAACGGTTCTCGCAGGAAGCGCGGCGCGTTGTCGTTGACGTCCTGGATGGCCACCTTCGACGTGGAAAACGTTGAGCGGGTTCTGCAGCAGCGCCTCGAAGCTGACGGAGCAGGACGCGCGCCTCGCCGCACAGCTCCTCCCGGTCCAGCCTCTCGCTCACGTACAGGTTTCCCGGTCTCCCCGCTCACAGCCGAAGTAGTGCTTCTCGGCGCTGAGCCGCAGCTTGCGTGCCGGCAGCTCCGCCGGGCTCAGCCCCAGGTCCCGCGCCAGCGGCCCCACCAGCGAGCCTCTGCCCAGCTCCTCGGCGATGGCGTAGCGGATCCGCTCCGGCGCCGCCCGGCAGCACAAGCCCCAGCAGCAAAGCGGGCAGCAGCACTCGCCCGGCTGCTCGCCGGCGGCTCTGCCTCTGGCCTGCCCGCCATTTCTCGGCAGCGCTCGCCGCGCTCCTCCCCTCCTGCCGCTGCCCTCCCTCCCTTCCAGCCGCTCTCCGCAGCGAGCGCAGGGGCCGCCGGACGGCAGCGATCTCGGCGCCGGCTCGGACGCCGCCGCTCCCCGCGCCGCCTCTCGCCTCTGCTGCCCGTGCCGCTGCCGCTCTGGCCGGCGCCGTGCGAGCGAGCAGCCTGCGGGGGCACGACGCTGCGGCGGCTCCGGCTCCGGCTCCGGCCCCGGCTCCGGCCCGTCGGGCTGCCGGCTCCAGCGCCGCTCCGCGTCGGCCAACAGCGGCACCCGGAGGCGCCGCGACGCCACCGCAGCCGGCTGATGGCCGCGCTCCCAGGGGCCCGGGATTTGACTAACTGGTTCAGTGGCTGCACCACAGCTTTGGGGTCTCTCTTCTATTAGACTCAGGAATTACTGACAATAAGATAGACCTCTACGATTGTCTTTCTGATTCACAAAACCTCCTTCTTTTGCATCTCCCATACTTGAGGGCTGACAATGGGAAAATGCCAAGACACGTCGAGTCTTTCATAGAATTTGTACAGTGGGTTTGGTTGGAAAAGCCCTTTAAAGATCATCGAGTCCACCCCTCTGCCATGGACAGGGACATCCTTCACCAGATTAGGTTGCTCAAAGCCCCATCCAAGCTGTCCTTGAACCCTTCCAATGATGGCGCATCCACAACTTCCCTGGGCAACCTGCTCCAGTCTCTCACCACTCTCATCATAAAACATTTCTTCCTTATGTGCAATCAAAATCTACCCTCCTTCGGTTTAAAACTATTGCCCCTTGTCCTGTCACGGCAGGCCCTGGTAAAAAGCCTCTCTCCATCTCTCTTATCAACCCCCTTTATATATTGAAAAGGCACAATAAGGTCCCCCCAGAGCCTTCTCTTCTCCAGGCTGAAGAACCTCAACTCCTTCAGCCCTTCTTCATAGGGAGGTGTTCCAGTCCTTTGACCATTTTTGTGGCCCTCCTCTGGACCAGCTCTAACAGGTCCATGTCTTTCTTGTAGTGTGTGACCCCAGAGCTATATGCAGTACTCCCAGCTATGGTCTCACGAAAGCGTGGGAGAGGGGGAGCACCACCTCCCTCGACCTGCTGGCCATGCTACTTGTTATACAGCCCAGGATATGAATTGGCTTTCTGGGCAGCAAGTGCACATGGCCAGCTCATGTCCCATTTGTCTCCTACCAGTACCCCCAAGTCCTTCTTCACAAGGCTGCTCTCAATCCCCCACTCTGTACTGAAACTGGGGATTGCCCCAACCCAGGGGCAGGACCTTGCACTTGGCCTTGTTGAACTGCACGAGGTTCACGTGGGCCCACTCCTCCAGCCTGTCAAGGTCCCTCTGGATGGCATCCCTTCCCTCTAGGGAATCAATTGCACCACTCAGTTCGGTGTCATCTGCAAACTTGCTGTGGGTGCACTCAATTCCACTGTGTGGGTTATTGATGAACATATTCTTGAGATAACTTAAATAGTATTGGTCCCAGTATGGACCCTTGCGGGACACCACACGTTGCTGGTTTCCAATTGGATGTTGAGCCATTGACTAGAGCTCTTTGGATGCAGCCATCCAGCCAGTTCCTTATCCATCTAACTGTCCAAGTCAAAGCTGTTCATGGAAACTCCTTGCCTGGCCTGGGTTGCCACTCTGCACTTTGAGGACTGCAGTAGACATGGGTTTGCATTCTTGTGCTACAGACAAGCGTGCCTGGGTGAGCACACGTATGCCTATGAAAGCCTTCCTCTTTACAGCTGTAAACCTCAAAGGGTGTACGGGAACTGCCCCTGCACTCAGACAACTTGGAACAGATGTGACCTTCCCCAGTGGATCAGACGCCCTGAGGTCGAGCTGTAGCTCATGACAACAAGCAAGGCAAGAGTTAGAAACATACAGGAATGAAGGGAACTTCTGAGGCCAAACTTCTTGAGCAGAAGCAACTCGAATTGCATGGTACCACAACCGTGTGCCTAAGGGAGTAACTATGACAAGCAGGGAAATGACCATCTCTTCTTCTACGGCCCCCCACCAACACATCTCCCCCAAGGCTTCTCGCCAACCCTACACAACTTGCAGGTTTGCTTCTGACCTTCTCTTAAGTGGCAAAAACATATCGTGATATGATGATGCACCACGATCACACCAAGAAGGGAGCTACATTTGTCTGCTCACCACCATTCTCAGAAGAAACAGAAGGACTCTAAAGCACATGAAGGAGCAACAGCTGAAGTAAGAGGAGCGGTCATCCAACAGACAATGGGCCATCAAACTAGTGACTTAGGTGGAATCTCCTCCCCTCTTTTATCATACGCACTCTTCCACACAGACGCAACTTCTACTATAGTCATGCTTTCATCTACTCTTCCTACCAAAAACAGAACACAAATGCACCCTCACATCTCCTGCCTTCCATACCAGCTCTAGCACGAGCAAGAGGCGCTAACACACAAGGGAAGATAGCCTGCTGCTTATAACTCAACCTACATACACAGGAGACCACGGAAAGAGAAAAAACTGACAAGCAACTCAAGGAAGCCTGGAAAGAGAAAATGTTGTCAGAGGAAAGTCACTGGGAGGATGTCTCGCTCTTCACTGTGGGCATTGAAAGTCATCCTCCAGAGTACCTGGCAGCCATTGAGGTCTCAAGCTCCAAGGGCGACCTTAAAATCTTACTCTAGACTACATAGTAGGGCATTTGTTTTATGGAATATTCGTCAGCTCTCATCAGTTGCTTTTTACTACGTGGCCCGTTAATCTCCCTACAAATAAAATGCTGTAAGTGTAAACACCTTCTCATGGGTGTCTTTCTCAAGCTAAGAGAAAATATTAGAGATTCTCTTTTAGCTTTTGCTTCATGTTCCTCACACCTAAAATTCTGTCTTAGGTGGCTGAAGTACGTATTTGCTGCAAAACAACACTCACAGTTTCAAAAACATAAAGAACTATCCAGAAATGGGGAAAATGAACCATGAGCTTCCAGGAAACAAAGGCCTGCAAGAAAGTTTAATCCCACCTCTGAAGAAACTCTACATCACAATGTTAAAGGAGATGCAGATGGATAAAGGAGGTTTCACATAGGAATTGTAAGCCATTCTACCCATGCATCGTCCTTCTAAATGCCGAGTTATTAGACAAATACTTTCTCATCAGAAGACTGTCATTGCCTTTCAGGACAGCAGAGCTAGGATCATAACGTGAATGGCCCAGGTCTTGGCACCAGCCATGAAATCAAACCATTGCCCAGCCAAAAACACATTGACTCACCTGGTTTCCTGGTTCAAAGCCAGTGTCTCACCCTCCTTGCCCTGCCTTCACAGCCTTTCGTTGAACCATGGACAATATCCAACTTTTGGCCATCTGTCAGCCACAGGCAAAAGAGCATTTCATTCAGCGACATTTTAGGGCGACAGAAGTCTATCAAAGTCCTTGTCTTGGCGCCTCTAAGCCTTCAAGGTACGGATGGAAACTTCAAGGTATGGATGGAAACTTCAAGGTATGGATGGATGAAATCCGGTATTGATGCCATAGCAATTACAGCCCTCCAGGGAAATGCTTTTCTACCCTCAGCTATACTCAACATCTCCCTTGACCCTCACCTGTATATAAAGTCAGTTGAGCAATGTAGAGGAATGTCAGGAAGGTACTACCCCCAAGGATGGAATAAACAATGAGAAATAGCTGCAGCAACAACACAGAGAAATCATGCCTGGAGAAAAGGAATTCATCTGCCTAATGCTACTCTTTCTGCAGCGGCCTTCCTCCAAAAGCTGGGAGGGCAGACGGCGAGACTCCTTTCTTTCTTTACGCAGAAGAAAAATTAATTTCTCTATTAATGGAACCTCACGCTCGTTCCCTTTGGAAATCCATTCCCAAAACAGCAATAAGCAACAGCTCTGTGTCCAATGCTATCAATCAGGTCCAAGTGCATCCCATTGGGAAAAAGCATTGAGAAAGGAAAAGAAGCTCTGCAACACAAACCCAACCCTGTTACAGAGTCTGTTATGCAGAGTCAAGCGCTTTCACGAGAAATCAAAAGGTTTCAGCTTCACCAGTTTTAGCTTCTACCATTTTACTCAGCACAAACTGAATGGCCAGCAACTGTCCACTGAGCCTACACGTAGGATGAAAAAGCTAGTGCCATGTCTCACTTCCTGCTCAGAATGGAAGGGGGTTACACTGTTCCTTCTCTCATTGCTTCATGGACATACAGACCAGCACTTCCCATCGACACCACCCAGGGAAACCCAAGGCAAAGAGGACAGAGGTTCAGAAAGGCTCAAGGAAAACAACGAGAGCGTGGGCTTGTAGGCGTGTGGCACGTCGGTGTCGACGGGCGGCTCTTCAGCGCTGGCACTGGTGCTCGGGCTCCACTTCCCAGAGGTGTCCCCGCTGAAAAGGTCCTCCGCCAGCAGGAGGACCATCATCACTCTACATGCACAGTTATTGCACAAACACTTTATTATTGTTGGAGGATTACCATTGCCTTTCAGGACAGGGAAACCAGGATCACAGCATGAATGGCACAGACCTCGGCACCAGCCATGAAATCAAATCGTTGCTCATCCAAAACCGCATTGACCCACCTAGTTTCCTGGTTCAAAGCCAGCCTCTCATGCTCCTTGCTCTGCGTTCACAGCCTCTAGTTGCACCATGGACAATATCCAACTTTTGGCCATCTATCGGCCACAGGCAAAAGAGCATTTCATTCCGCGACATTTTAGGGAAACAGAAGTCTATCAAAGTCTTTGTCTCGTGCATTGGGTTTGCGTGGCAAGGCTTTGGTAGCGGGGGGCTACAGGGGTGGCTTCTGTGAGAAGATGTCAGAAGCTTCCCTCCTGTATGACAGAGGCAGTTCCAGCTGGCTCCAAGATGGAGCCACCGCTGGCCAAACTGAGCCAATCAGCGACAGTGGTAGCACCTCCGGGATAACATATTTAAGAAGGGTTAAAACCTGCTGTGCAACAGCAGCTGGGAGAGAGGAGTGAGAATACGTGAGAGAAACAACTATGCAGACACCAAGGTCAGTGAAGAAGGAGGTGCTCCAGGTGCCGGAGCAGAGATTCCCCTGCAGCCATGATGAAGACCATGGTGATGCAGGTTGTCCCCTGCAGCACATGGAGGTCCATGGTGGAGCAGATATCCACCCTGCCGCCCGTGGAGGACACCGCGCTGGAGCGGGTGGATGTGCCCCGAAGGAGGCTGTGACCCTGTGGAGAGCCCGCACTGGAACAGGCTCTTGGAAGAACATGTGGCCCCGTGGAGAGGAGCCATGCTGGAGCACGTCTTCTGGCAGGACCTGTGACCCTTGCGGGTGACCTATGCTGAAGCAGTCCGTTCCTGAAGGACTGCACCCCATGGAGAGAACCCATACTGGAGCACATTGTGAAGATCTGCAGCCTGTGGGAAGGAGTTGGTTGGAGAAGTTCGTAAAGGACTGTCTCCCATGGGTGGGACCCCACGCTGGAGCAGGGGAAGGGCGTGAGGAGGAAGGAGTGGCAGAGACAACGCAGGATGAACTGACCGCAACCCCCATTCCCCGTCCCCCTGCACCTCTCGGGGAGGAGGTAGAGAAATCGGGAGTGAAGTTGAGCCCAGGAAGAAGGGAGGAGTGGCGGGAAGATGTTTTAAGATTGTTCTTCTTTCTCATTACCCTACTCTGACTTTCATTGGCAATACATTAAATTAATTTCCCCGACTCAAGTCTGTTTGGCCTGTGACGATAATCGCTGAGTGATCTCCCTGCCCTTATCTCGACCCATGAGCCTTTCATTGTATTTTCCATCCACTTGAGGAGGGAGTGACAGAGCAGCTTGGTGGGCACCTGGCGGCTCACCAAGGTTAACCCACCACATCTTGACAGCTGCAAGCCTTCAAGGTATGGATGGAAACTACTCTCCCAGCCCGATAATCTCTCAGTCTTTTCATCTTTTAATGGTTAAAGATTACCAGCCAAAATGAGGCCCAACTTTAGACCTGGACAAAGAAACAAGGCAAGAATGGGAAACCTACACAAGTGTAAGAATCATAGCTTCACGTTTCATATTGTGTCAGTTGTAGTAGGTACACAGAAAAGGTAACTCGTTGCTAACAAGCCCACAGGAGGCTCACACAGAACTTCACACCATAGACCATAGCCATGCATGCAAAGAGATCTTTCTGCTCATCCCATATAATTTGAAGAAGAAACAGAAAAGGTTCTAAAAGCCATGAGCGCTATGGAACTCAATTAAAGACCCACTCATCAAAGTCTCAGCTCAACGGCAACGTCATCCTTCTTCAGCACATGGGCAACTTGGAAGATACAGTACACTACCACGTGTAATGCAAAGTTTGCAACTGTGCCTAATAACCGTCATTCCCAGGAATCATCATGCAACAGGAAAGCAAACTGATGAACCCACAACTTGGTCAGTGGAGTCCAAGCAAGGCAATATCCAGAAATAACACACCTTCAGACTCATTTCATGTAGGCCAGCAATGAAGCTTGGAAATCGACAAAACACACGCCTTGTCTCCACCAGTACCTCCTCACGCACAGCACCCCCTAGACTCTCCTCAAACCCTTCACAGATTGCATGCCTGTTGTTGATCTTCATCATGTGCAGATGGACTCACACCAAAGAAAACTGGCAGACAACTGCTCCTTACCATGGAGAACATGTGACTTCTCACCATGTGTATGTGACAAGCAAGAGCATTTCTTCCAGTTCGCATTTGAAGGAAACACATCTATGGAAGTCTTTCTCTTTACA